>NW_014542710.1:53035-89471 GCF_000741045.1 Vigna radiata var. radiata
ATATATATATATATATATATATATATATATATATATATATATATATATATTGTCATCTACTACTCTTAACTGCTTCTTATTATTATAATCGATGCATTCTATATATATACATTGCTATATATTTTAGGATGTTACATTTACACATGGATTTTCAATCAAATTTATCTTTTTCTTGGTATATGGATGAAAATGTGAAATTATTTCCAATGAAAGAAATCATGAATTTTTTCATGGTAAGTTTTTTAGCCATATGTGTTCAATGTAATTTTATTATGAATTTGGTATAGTTTTTCATTTTTTTTCTTTTTTTAATTTTCATGTGATTGTTACAACGCCTAACATGAACTTCTTAGAACAATGGAGCAAAATGTGGTGAAAATAAATAAAACTAAAAAAATAATAATAATTTGCGATTACCTTGTTTTATATCTACATTTTTTAATAAAAAATTAATTAAAATCTTTTCATTCATTTCCACTTTCTTCACTCATTGAAATAACACGATTTTTTTTGTTTATTTGTATGTATTTCGTTCTCTTTTTTCTTATTTTTCTTACACTTCCTATCATTTCTTTTCTTGCCATCCACACCTAAGTTGATGAAAAGTACAACTTTTCATTATAAGATTTCTATTTTATATTTCATGACATTTTTCTATCAAACATTTAGTGAAATTTTCAAAATTGAAAGAAAACTCATTTTCTTACAAATTTTTATAGTGCATGTTCTACAATATTTTTAAATTTTAATAGAATTTATTAATAGATATTGATTTTTTAGAATCTAGTAATTTGTTAAGATTACTGCTTAAATGCAGTAATCAATCTATATCCTAACAAATTTTAGTCTGTTAGGGTTCCTTTTATTTTTCTCCTTTTCGATTGTGAGAATCCTATAAATAGGGTTTCTCCTTTTCTCTTTTTCCCAAAAATTGTAACAATATTTTGAATGTAATTAACAGAAAAGATTTGAGCTTGCTGTTTTACCTGCATTTTGCGTTCTACACTTGCGTGTTTCTCCTCCATGCACTTTCGCTTCTTCTCTACACCATTGGAAGCTCCCAAAAGCTCTTTCCTCTTTTTGCGTTGCAGTTCTCTCTCTTCGTACCATTTTAATATGGTATCAGAGTAGGTTTAAGGCCTGCTCTGCTTCCGTTGTGCCCAGCTTTTTGCAATCAACGTTCTTGTTTCTTTCTTACTTCAATCTTGGTGTGAATGGAACATATGGATCAATCAATCAATCCTACCAGCCCTTTTAATCACCCTAGAGAAAATCCAGGCCTCACTTTTATTTCTCAAGTCCTAAATGAGACCAATTATTCTTCTTGGAGCAGAAGTATGAGAAGGGCTCTCCTCTCCAAAAATAAAGTAAAATTCATAGATGGATCTATCAAGAGACCATCAAGGGGTGATGCTATTTTTGATGTCTGGGAAATATGCAATACGATGGTCCTTTCTTGGATCATAAAGACACTTTCTTCACAAATTGCAGAAAATGCAATATACGTTGGTGATGCCAAAGAATTGTGGGATGAATTAAAGGAAAGATTCTCAAAAGTTAACTACTTTAAAGTTTCATATTTTCTTCAGGACATTCATTCAATTAAACAAGGAGAAAGAAATGTTAGCCAATTCTTTACAGATTTAAAGATTCTTTGGGAAGAGTTAAAATCTCTTAGACCTATACCTAGTTGCACATTTAACATTCCTTGCAGTTGTGAATTGTCAAAGATCTCTCTCAAACACAGAGAAATAGAGCATGTAATATGCTTTTTGAAGGGGCTGAATGACATTTACAACACTGTGAGAACTCAGATTCTCTTAATGGAACCCCTTCCTAGCATGAATTGTGTCTTCTCCCTCATCATGCAACAAGAAAGACAAGAAAGACAAGACACAGGGACCATCAATCAGAATACTGTCAACTAGAATGTTGAAACCAAGATTCTGGTTAATGTTGCAAACAAATACAACCACTGGAAACCTGAGCAAACCTAGAGGGGACATGTACGTGGTGCTGGATCAGGTGGGTCAGGAAGAGGAAGAGGAAGAAACTCTAATAATGGGAAATCGTGCTCATACTGCCACAAAATGAACCATGCTATAGATTAATTTTATTCTAAGCATGCTTATCCACCATGGTACAAAACGAATGACAACAATTAGGACAAAGGATGGTAGAATGACTAGAGTTCTACCAACATCTATAAGAGTGATTCTGACCTAAAAGGTATACAACCCACTCAACAAGGCAACAATAGTGTTGCCTTAAATTCTTTTACCCTAGAACAAATCCAAAAGCTTCTCAAGATGATAGAAAATGATAATAATCCTTCACACAAGGTGAATCAAGTACAAAGAAACACCATGGAAGACAAACAAGGTAAAGGTAACTCTTCTCGGATTATTGACACTGGAACCACTGACCATGTGAAGAAAGGACAATTTGTTACCTTTTTAAACTTCGAAATAATTCCATTGCCATTGCTGAACATGCTGGAACTATTCAATTTTCTAAGGATTTTGTCATCTTCCGGATTTCTCTTTTAATTTAATTTCTGTCCAGAGTCTAATTAAGGACTTAAACTACACACTAACTTTTTCCTCTAAGATGTTTCAGATAATGGACAACTCTACATTGAAGATGATTAGGCATGCTAGCATCTCCTAGGGACTTCATTACTTACAACTCTTTCCCATCTCTGACCAGAACTTTGTTCACAAATCTGTTTTCTCCTATGAGTGTATTGATATAAACTTGTGGCACTATAAATTAGGTCATCCAGGACACAAAACTATAGAAAAAATATGCAAAAAGTTTTCCTTATGTGCAAATGACTTCTAATATTGTTTATGATACCTGCCACTATGCTAAACAACATAAATTGCCCTTTTCTAAAAGTGTTTCTTTGTCAAATGAATGTTTTGACATGATTCACTGTGATATCTGGGGTCCTATCTCTACTCCCTCTGGTCATGGTCACAAATATTTCATTAGTATAGGTTATGATTGTAATAGACATACTTGGGCCTTCTTAATGCATAATAAAGGTCAAACATATCTGTTACAGAATTTCATTGTAAAAGTTAAAAACCAATTTAATAAGTCTATTAAAACTGTTAGATTTGATAATGCACCTGAATTTAATTGTGTTGTTTTGTATGATTCTCATGGCATTGATCACCAAAAGAGTTGTGTTGAAACTCGTCAACAAAATTCTATTATGGAGCGCAAACACCAGCACATTCTGAATGTAACTCGTAGCCTTCTTTTTCAGTCCAATGTTCTTAATGCTTATTGGTCCTATGCTGTCACTCATGCTATATATCTAATAAATAGGCTGCCTTCTACTATTCTTAATGGCAAAACCCCTCATGACATAATGTATGATACCCCTCCCACTTATCTCAATTTAAAAACTTTTGGGTGTTTGTGTTTTACTTCTACTCTTGAAAGTAAGAGGAGTAAACTTGATCCAAGAGCTAGGAAGGGTGTCTTTCTTGGTTATAAGAATGGTGTCAAGGGTTATGATGTGCTTGACATCAATACTAGGGAACTTTTCTTGAGCAGGAACGTGGTCTTCTATGAAGACATTTTTCCCTATAAAGACCAGCAAAGCAGCAGGGAAACCCACGACAAGGAAGAAGACAAAATTGCCTTTCTTAATGACCTTATATGCAGCTATAATCCAATTGATATTGAAAGACCAGTTGAAAGCGATACTAATGACCAAAGGCATACTGAACTTGTTGATACTAACAGTAACAACAACAACAACCCTACTGAAAGAGAACAAAATTGAAACCACAGAAGATTTGTTAGAGTCCGGAAGAACTCCAGAATACCTAAATGATTATATATGTGCATCAGGTTAATCAATCCTTGTGTATGAAAAATGCTTTAAAAACCCTGATGGGTGTTACACCCCATACAAATTTAATGTGCATAAAGAATGCAATATAATGTTCAGAAGTGACTCCTAGGTCGTCTCTCAAGGGCCAAATGTGGTTCAGGAATTAGGTCAAACACGAAGTGGGGGGGTTTGTTGAAAAGGTTTGTGAATGCAGAAAAATTAAATTAAAACACAGATGCAAACAGAAATGTAAAAACGAAATGTAAACAAAAATATAAAAACAGAATCAAATACAGAATAAAAACGGTTGGTCAATAACTCAATTACTATGCTTCCAATCACAGATTAACGAAAAGTACACATTACTCTAATCCAAATCCAACACGAATCACCCAACTAAGCGAAGCCTAATTTGGTTTTCAGAATTGCAAACTAAGCGAATGCAATGCACAAATTTAATCAGTCATGCACCATACAGTCTAATCAACTAAGCGAAGATTAAACGCCGATTAGGCAACTAAGCGTATACCCAATCGCAAGCCCACAACAGATTAAATATTGAGCCAAATTAGAGCAACTGCATGACCATTAAAGTGCAAGAGTCTCATAAATAAACTACTTTAGCCTCTAATCTAGCACAAATAACCGACTAAGCAAAGGTTAATCATGTTATCATAATCACGTACTAAGCGAAAGCAATACACCTATTCCATCCAATGTGTTCTATACAGATTGATCAACTAAGCAAAGATACAATCGCCAATTGGACAACTAAGCGTATACCCATTGCAAGAACAAAGTCATATTTCATAGAATGTCAAGCAGAATAGAATAAACACAAGCACGGTCTGGAAATCTCAAGGAAACAATGTAATATCGCTAATGACCAACCTGACTAACTTAAGCTAACATAGCAATTAAATTAACACAATCGAATAGAATAGACAACATAGTGAACGACAACAATAACGGTCCTAAAACAAGATATATGAACTAATTTAAAATGCAGCAGATAATAAATAAACACTTGCTAAAAATGAAATGCACATTACGTGAACCACTTAAATGCAAACCTAATCTAAAACACTAAATGTGCCTTGTAGTCATTCTTTGAACGCATCTCCATCAACCAAACATCACTAAGCAAAACGCTTGAAATGTAAATGTAATATTATAAATTAGAATGCTACTTCAATGTTGAATGCAAATTAATATCCAGAATATAAAAATGCATCTGGGTTGGTTCATATGTGAAGAAAGAAAGGGAAAACTCATGTGTGCATTCCAAAAGAAAGCCACTTGTAGCTATTGAATGTAACCCGCGCTTCATCCTAAACGAAAAGAAAATTCCAGCTTTGCTCAAGCAAATGGATGCACGCCTCTGCACCGCTTTAACGTAACCTTTATTCTTCAAGAAATCAAAATGATTCAGCGCCACATGTGCCTCCTTCCAGCCAAATGAAAATGCACCTATCTAGCTTAAAATAAAATCACGCTACATTCTCCATTCCAGCACCGTCCCATTCTTAAAGGAAAATGAAGGTTAAATGTAATAAAAAGAAATTTCATCAAGACCGCGTGTGCAACTTGCAAATTGAAAATTAATTCTCTTTCTCGTATCCAACATAGGAAAACGAAACCCCCTTTTAAGCTCCACATTGCAACATTCAAGAAAGCTAAAAACAAAAGAAAGAGATTGGCGGCCCCCTGCACAACGTTCCCGAGAGCTCACTCAAATGAAGATATAATGTGTGTATATATATCCTCCCACCTGGCGGTTGTACACACCTCCACATTAATCATCGTTTGCTTCCACAAAACCCTCACGTTCTAAGGCTAGATTGTGACATATGTTGCAGCTCCAAGTCCAAGCTGTTGTATGCACTTTAAATTAATCAGCCCATGGATGAAGCACAGCTGGTCTTGTTGCATTTCTTTGCTATTTCTTTGTTAGACCAGCTACAATTTCAAGCCCAATGCTGAATGAATAACATGTTGTATGCACCGCCTCGACATGCTGCCTTCTTCTTCACGTGCTCGACGTGTTGTTTGAAGCTGGATGGGAGCATCTTCTATCTCCTGCTGGATCCATGGAGGTGGATTATGGCATCACCTCTTCAAGCTGAATGTGGAAAGCTAGTTGGACTAAGCTGTTGTACGCACCCCTTGATGCCAACATGGAGTTCTCCATGCACCAAATGAAGTTTTGTGTTGCAGCCCCTTGCTGGACCGTATGAATCTTCTATATGGCCTACTGCTTCCTTCTTTTGATGAATGAATGGCCTCTCCACGTGCTGCAGCCCAAAGCCCATCCGTGACAGCACTTGCTCCTCTTATTTTGCTTCAAGCTGTTGGACGCTGATGGATGTAATAAATGAAGCATACATCATGAAAGTTGGAAGGCAGGCTGTGGCAGTGTGCATATGTTGCTGCTCTAAGGCCGTGACGTGCAAAGCTGCTGGGCAAGCCATGTGTTGCAATTTTTTTTCTAATTACACCTCAAAAATGAACCGTCCACTTGGGCCCAATTGCTTTAACCATAAGAGCTTTTTTTTCTTGCACCGTGGCTGCAAACAATTTATCCAACACATCTTTTTTATTTTCAAAACAAAATAAATCCAGGCAGTGTAGCTCTTTCCAAATAAATAACACCGCATGCAAATGAATGCCCCACCAAATGTTCCAAATTGTATTTCCAGAATTTTTCCTGCAATTAATAACACAAATAATTAGCTCAGATAATTAAAATTAATTAAAATTAGAATTTCTGGTCAAATTAAGCACAACTAGCAAAAATAGAAAAATACCAGACATTTAAGCACAATTCCATGATTAATTCTAGTACAATAAACTAAGTGAAGTTAAGAAAATATTGACTCATCAAACCCCTTATCCCATTTCTAACGTGTTGTCTTATGATTCCATATCCATGAAGCTCCTGAGATATACTCTGGCCATAACTGCCAACATTGAAACCTCACTCTTATGATGAGGCTAAAGACACACATGAATGGGCAGATGCCATACATAAAGAGATAAAGGCCTTACAAGAGAATAATACTTGGTATCTAACTCAACTTCCTCCTAGAAAGACTTCCATCGGCTGTAGATGGGTATAAAAGACCAAATATAGAGGGAATACTAAAGGGTGGTTGCTAAAGGGTATACACAACAAGAGGGAATACTAAGCTTACTACTGTCAGGTTACTCATTGCCCTTGCCGCCTCAAAGAATTGGTTCTTACACCAGCTTGATGTGGACAATGCTTTCCTACATGGTGACCTAAATGAAGAAGTTTACATGGAACCTCCTCCTGGTCTACATGTCCATAAAGAAGGTCAGGTTTCCAGGCTTACCAAGTCTCTATATGGACTGAAACAAGCTAGTACGCAATGGTTTGAGAAATTATCTTCCTTCCTTATGTCTGTCAATTATACACAATCTAAATCTGACCACTCATTCTTTATTAAAAGGACATCTACAGATTTCATAGCTCTCCTTGTCTATGTAGATGATATCATTTTAGTAAGAAGTTCCATGATAGAAATAAATCACATAAAGGCCCTCTTATTAATCAATTAGTTTGTTAGAATCTATTAATTTGTTAAGATTACGACTTAAATGCAGTAATCAATCTATATCTTAACAATTTTTAGTCTGTTAGGGTTCCTTTTAGTTTTCCCCTTTTCGATTGTGAGAACCCTATAAATAGGGTTTCCCCTTTTCCTTTTTTCCCCAAAATTGTAATAGTACTTTGTAGATAATACAAACAAAAGATTTGAGCTTGCTTTCTAACCTACGTTTTGCATTCTTCACCTGCGTGCTTCTCCTTCATCCACTTTTGCTTCTTCTTTGCACCCATGGAAGCTCCCAGAAGATCTTCCTCTTTTCGCATTGCAGTTCTCTCTCTTCATACCGTTCTTAATAATTGAAATCATAATAACTGCTAGCAATAAATATATGTGATGGAGTTTCTCAAACCTATGTTAAGTGTAGTGTCAAGTTTTAATGAAACCTTTTTTTTTTCTGCTCAAAACACGGTTCATCTTTCTCTTTTTTTACTATAACATGCTCTAATATCAAATCTTCGTCTCTTCAATCTCATAGAAAAAGAAAGTTCCTTTTCCCTCTATCAACTTCCAATTTTTCTCCAGAAAGCTTCCGATTGGTAATGGCTTTTCGTATGTCCTTTTTTTACTTTTCAAACCTTCTCATTAGTTTCTAACTTTTTCCTCACTTCACATGTTTGCAGTTACCTCACAGGTTCACAATTGCTTAAAACTACACTTTTGAGCTGACTAAGGAAGTTCTATCCCAATATATCACCAATTGAATAAATATATTTAGTTCACATAAAAGAATTCAACTAAACACATTATCCAATACTCAAATCTTAATAAAGAAATAAAAACTAAACCCTTAATTTCTAATTTCCAACAAGAATATAACTTCCTTTACCTTGTTGCCCAAATTCAAATATCATCTTAATTGTTTTCATTAAGTAAAACTTAACAAACAAACATATTGCAACAAACTCACTTTTTTATATAAAATCTCATGTGTATCCAAAACATTCCACATACAAACTATAAAGAGAAAAAAAAAACTTAACATCTAAAGAAAAAAAAAACTTACCTTAAAAGAAAGTTTACATTAGGTAATCTAACCTTATTTATAATTATATTGCAAACATGTAAAAAAAGTTAGAAAAAATTCTTAAATTTCTAGAAAAAGAAGTAAGAAAATTGAGTTTTAAACAAATGATTAAATTAAAAAAATAATAATAATACTTTTTTTATAACTTTAAAACTGAACATAAATGTAATTTCATTCGTGGTTAACTTTTTACACAGTCACCTAAATTTATAAAAGTAGGCCCTATAACTTATAAAAATATCAAATAAAAATAAATTGATTAATATTAAAAATAAATTTTAAAATGTGATTAATTTTAGATTATTCAATGCAAAACTTTATAAATAAAATAAATTTCTATATTAAATAAACTTTTATAATTTTCTTTAAAACTATAGTAAATGAAGAATAAAAACATTCTTACGAAACCAAACGTATCTTGCAAAGTTTCATTCCACTCAGCCAACTTTTCATTGTGTGATACTCGTTCTTCAAACTTCCTTTTTCCTCTACTAAATGGTGGGATACCTGTAGACGATTCTTAAATGCTCAAGTTAGCACTTAGTTAAAGATTCTGATTAAATTTAGATTAATATCGAAAGTAAAGTCAAAGTATGATTAAAATAATATTTATAGATATATTTTGATGACCATGGCCCCATCTAAATAGGCCACAGTTATGGGTCAATTGACCTCATCTGAATAGGCCACAGTTATGGGCCGATTGACCTGTCCAACTTACCTGTAAGCAACATCACCTATTTCTTGGCTAAAGTTATCTAACATGAGAATGTCTCCAACAAGCATAAGGAGGTGCCAATAGGCGGTACCTGTTGGGTCTAACAAAGAGTTTACCTGTGGGTTACACAAACACGAATAACATTTGAGCCCAACTATATAAAGGATTGACACCACTCTCTACCTAAAACCTTAAGGCAAGGGGTTAATATGTCTTTCACCTTTATATACTATTATACTTTCTCATTTCTATCCAATGTGGGACATAGACTCACACTTGGATTCCCAACAATCTCTCCCTCAAGGGTGAGTCCCTTCCACATAGGTATACCCCCCTTCTAATGGAAGCATTCCCAACCAACCACAACCATGAGTAGTCCTTTCCAACCTGTTGAGATTGTTGATAAGGGAAGCACTGGTTTAGCTAAACCTTAATCTCACAATGTTCTAGTTTTTGATGATGACAACACATTAGTAATAACACATGTATTGTTATGTGTTACATGTTCCATTATTTATTATGAATGATATCTTGAAGAACATGTTTGTGTTGATTCTCACATATGTATGCATATTCACTGATTTTATACTTGATACATCATTTGTGATTTCATTACATATGCTTTTGAAAAGAAAACCACATGCAGTTTGTTGAACTTATATTGTGTGGCAAAATTGCAAGTTTTAAGTCGACTTCATTATGAAGTAAGTCGATTAAAACTCGTGACTTTGCATAGATTTTCTAAAACAGTGTTATGAGTAATTTTGAAATGAAAAGTTTTTCAAAACTGTTTTGAAGTGTTAAAGACGACTGCATGTGTAGTGAATTCGACTTAATTAGTTATATGTTTTGAAATTCTGTTAATGCTTATGTGCTATAATGACTATATTTCAATTCTATGCTAAAGCATTAAATGCAAGTCAATTGAATTAAATGCATAATCAATTTAGTTGGTTTGACTGCTGCTAATTGTTTTAACTGTTATAACTTTTGATGATAGTCGACTACATTAGTGGCAAAGTCGACTATCTCACCTACTTGATTGTCTGCAATACAGATGGACCAAGAAGACTCAAATGTTTAAAGACTGCATGAGATACCCTGGGAGATACAAGAAGGAGAAGGGATTTTTGTATAAATGGCTAGACAAAGAAGAAAAGATTATTGCACACATTATTGGCCATATCTTAGTTCTTGGAAGGGCTAATCTCATAAAACTGACCTCAGAGGATGTATATCTACTGAATGCTATCATACTTAGGATACCAACCAATTGGGTAGCAATTTTCAAGTGGCATATCATAGATGTAGGTGTCAATCACTGGTCCACTCTACCCTATGGTGTGTTCATTAGCAAGATACTCTCTTTTAATGGAGTCAATCTCAATGGTAAAAACAATGTTACATGTAGCAAAACAAATTAAATCAGAAAAACAACTCTAACATGCGTTGGTTTAAAGAGGACTGCTTTAGGATGGATTTTCAGTGGTGAACTGGACCCAACAAAAGGGAGAGGCAAACTACCTGACTCAAATAGTGAACAAGAGCTGCCATCACCCAACTCTGAATTTGAAAGATTCGTGGCAAACAACATTAAAAGGGTATTCAAGAGAGCTAGCGTAATGAAGAAGTCCCTTATGAATATGAATGAGAAAATGGATGAGATCATCAAGCATTATGTGGAATGTTCTACTTCTACTGAAGAATCTATGAGGGAAGAAGACTCTGAGGAGTACACTGAAACAGAATAGGCTTTTGTGTCGACAACTCTATGTCATGAGTCTTGTTTGTGTTTTATCTTTGTTTTTAGTATCTTTTGATAATGGCTTAGATTGCCATTTAGTCTGTCTTTTGTTGTAGTTAATCAGGTTGTAATATCTTTTAAAAGTTAATGAAATCAGTCGTTATGGTTTAATTCCATTTGCTTTAAATTTCTTGATTGAATCTATTATAATTAATATTGAATCGACTGTGTGATTGTTGAAGTTGATTATGCAGATGTTTACTGTTACATTAATTCTTTTGCATACTTAATTCTTAATTGTAAAATTTCTTGCATTACTGTGATTCTAAATTGCTTGATCTTCAAAAGATCCTGAAAGGTTTTGTACAAAACTTTGCTTATGAACTTACTACTGGAGTCACTACTCAATGAAAAAGCAATGAAATCGACTTGAAGAATGAATCAATCGACTATCACTTACAGGGGTTATAAATTCCATTTATTGGAATTTGATTATTCTGTTGTTTGATCATTTTATATTGGTTATCTTCAATATATCTCTGTTTCTATTTGATTGATATATTTGTGATAATATATTGTGAGTTTGTTGATGATTGTGAGTTTGTGAGAATATATTGTGAGTTTCTATTTGATTGAATGGTTTAAAATTCTGATACAATTCTGATACATATTGTTTTATGCTCTGATACTTGTGAAAACTGCATTGTGCATCTGGGTTTTGATTTTAAAATGGGTAAGTCCAAGTATCGTTTCCCAAAGGACTCTTAGGCCTTACTTTTCATGTAAACCAATCACATAGGACTTGAGAAGAAATTAATTTTGGGTTTTGAATGCAAAAACAAAAGTAAACATGCAAATGCAGTGAATCAATTGGCTAAAGAAACTATGAATGAATGAAGTTGTTGGGGTTTACAATTTCATCTTATCCACACTCTTATATATACTTTTCTTATCTTATTCGCTTATTTATCATATTTTCATGCAAACTTTCTTGGTCTACCCTTAACCCAATTCCTTGGCGAAAAGAGCCTATTACTAATTACCGACTTGCTATCCCTAGCCCCCCCTAGCAATTAATAATGCATGATAAACAGAAGCAAAATACAATTGATCATCCTACCCCTATTCCTAGGCGGTATTAGCATAATCAAGGAATTCCCCCCAGTTCATGACATTACTGTACGTTTCCGTACCAATAAAGAAATAAAGACAAACAACATTTATCGAATGAGTTAAACGATAAAAGCATTAAGCAAAGGTAAGGAACCCAACAATTGATAAAGATAAGTATATGCAAGCATATAAAGAAGATAAGAATTTTGATATAAGAGAGTTTCAAAAGATTACATTGCTCCCCAACAACCTAGGGTTTAGTTCACCATAATCATGGTGAATCTAGATGAAATATAATGGAAGAATGGAAGAAATAACCCTAAACTTGGTAGATTGGAGCCTAAGCATCCAAGGAACCTCCTCCAAGGTGTGTGGAACACCTCTGGACGTTTCTCTCTGCCCAAAAGATTATGTTTTGATTCGCACTAGGGCTATATATAAGCCAAAAAGATAACAGAATTTAAGCCCAAGCCCAAACAGATCATAAAAATCGTAGAAAACAGGTCTAGATCCGCGTTCCCAACGTTCAATGCTTAATTTGATCACTCAACAGTTTCCCTCTAATCGCCAGACCGCTTAACGGTCAATTCTGGCACTTAGTGCCACCGCTCAGCACTCAACTACCACTCAGCGGTAGTGACTGGCGCTCAGGTGCCGCTCGGGAGCTACGGATCTTTTCATCACTTTGTTTTTCTGCACTCTGGTTGGCTTTTCTGCATTCTGGTTGACTTTACAACACTCCAACCATTTAATACTTCAACCTTTCTTCCAATTCATTCCAAAAACCTACAAAATCAAGGGAAACCAAGCATAAAACCTCTAAAACCAACTTTGACATTCTTGTTCTCTAACTTAAGAAAAAGGCATGAATTCAAGCTAATTCTAAGCCATAAAGGGTGTGTTTTAATATCAAAATTAAGAATGAAAATAACGGGTTTTCAACCATTATCACAGCCCCAAACATAGAATTTTGCTTGTCCTCAAGAAAAACAAGATGTAGCTTAGTTTTCAAACAATCAATACAATGGATTAATACTTTCCAAAACTCTTTCATCCAAGACAAGTAATCACTCTTAGCTTATCATAAAAATATCAATCAAGATGTATAGATGCATTACTTCCATTAAACTCAATATGGTGTTCACATAATCACAGTCTTTCCAACAAATGCTATTATCATGAATGACCAATTAACCAAGCATAGATGCAATCATGTTTGACTGGAACTACTCCTCAACAGGAAAAATGTTTCACTCAAGCACACAAGTGTATATTGGGGTGACTCATTCTCTCTATTATCACAATGTTACACAAATTAACTTTGCCTTCCATTTAACTACAAACAATCATACTCACAAGCAAGTTATCAATACAAGGACTTTTCATGGCCTATAATGAGGTTGGGCTAAGAAGAACATTGCTTTTTCTGGATCACAAAATCCTTGAGTTAAGAGAGTTATTCACATTTATAATTTAAGCACAAACTCTCTTTAACCAATCTCACTCATTCCCAACTTTCCCTTTTCTTTGCATTGAGCTTTTCTTCTCATTTTATCTTTTTTTCTTTTCTATCTTTTTCATCTTTTCATGTTTTGCTCAACACATTAGCTCAATGCTTATCTTTTTTTTTTCAACTTTCCCAACAACCCCAAACTTGAACCTTTATCAATACCACACAATAATTCTCAACTTAACTCAAGGTAAAGATTTGTAAAAGGGTTTTCTTATACTGTTTAAGGCTTAGGTCCAAAAATGGTAGAAAACATTGTGCTCTTTTTAATTGGGACAAAAATTTTTGCATTGGTGATGAGTGTCGCGGCCCATAGAAATTTTATTGCATATTAGGAATGCAGTATAGACTAGGAAATGACTCCTAGGTCGTCTCTCAAGGACCACACTGTGGTTCGAGTCTCAGGTCAAACACGAAGTGGGGGGGTTGTGAAAAGTTTGTGAATGCAATTAAACTAAATTAAAAATGAAAATTAAACCGAAAAATCCTAAAACAAAATATGTAACTAATTAAAATGCAATACATAATAAAGAAAGATATGAAATTTAAATGCAACACTTAAAATTAAAAATGAAATGGACGTTAAAAGCATGTGAGTAGTAAAGTGGAATAAATGAATGAGAAGGTTGTTTCGATCAAGGAATTCTAATGCATATATTAAAAAAAAAAAGGCTCGGTTCATGTGTCAATATATATATATATATATATATATATATATATATATATATATATATATATATATATATATATAAGAAACCTTTGTTAAGGAAACCGTGTGACGTGACCTTGCTGAATAAAGTTTCAAACCAAAATGCCAATTTTTAATTGTAAACTGAGAATGGAGGAAACAAATAAAAAGATGAATGCAGCAATGTATATATCAATTGCCGTACACATTCTTTCTAATCACTCCTATCTAATCTACTTCATTCTTCATTTTTTTAAATAAAAAAAAATGCATTGCTATAAACTAATGGTAGCTAACGTCCCATCAATTCTAGATGCAATGAGCTATTTCTAAAGGAAAATAAATACTCTTCTTCAAATGAGTGCTGCAACGAAATCATGCCACCTATTTCAAATTAAAAGATTGAAATGTGCTTAAAAATTTCTTTCAACTAAATATGACAGTTCCCAATGACCGTTCCCCCTATTTCAGCTGTAGCATCCTATCCAAATGCTATTCAATGTCAAATGCTTGTAATAAAATCAATTGCTTTTAAAAGAAATCAAACTTAAAAGCTGAATAAAAGAAAACCACTGCACCGTAAACCTAATGATGTGACAACACACATTTCCGTTCAAAGAAAAGAAAATGAAATTGAAAAGCAATGCACCGTGAGATATCATGTAACGTGACAACTGTAATGATAAATCTAAATTTCTTCCATTCATTCCATCATCCAAAATCCAATAAAATCAATATAATTCAATAAGCTTCTAAAAAAAACGTGCAAAGCAAAGTGGTGCCCCTCAATTCAGGAGTGTAGTGTCGGCTGGGAGCACTTTGTAATCAACCAAAATCCTCAATTAAAACCATGCTTCCAGAGAAGAAAACTTTGCTCTCCAAAACCAAAAAAAATGCCGAGAGAGATTGAGAGTCTTGTAATGTGTCGGCTGCCACCCTTCAACCTAGGATCATATGTCCTAAAATGAGGTGGGGTCCACCCTAAANGTAAACCCTAGGTGGTGCCATGTGTCCTACAAAATTGGGCCCAACAACATAATTTTTAACAATGGCCCAATGTTCAAAAGTTTGTCTAAAAAGTTTTAACAATTAAAATACAATATAACTAAAATTTAAAATGTCTAAATTTGAGAGTCTTGAATTTATTTGGTGTCCTCCAAATGTCCCAATTTGTGTTTCCAAAATTTTCCCCGAAAATAATAATGCAAATAATTAGCTCAGAAAATTCAAATTAATTAAAATTAGAATTTTCGGTCAAATTAAGAATAATTAGGAAAAACGGGAAAATATCGGACAATTAAGCACAATTCCCTGATTAATTCTAGCACAATAAACTAAGTGAAATCAATAAAATATTGACTCATCAAAATAGACCACACTTAGTCTTTTGCAGTCCTGGGCAAAACCAAGACGAAAAACAAGAAACAGTTCAGCGGACATCAGGGAATTGACACAGACTCAGCAAACAGAAACAAAGACTGACAAGGAAAGAAACAAACAGAATTACACAATTCTCAAGAAATCTGGACGATGAAAGGAAGTGGACAGTATCCCACACAGAGTCAAGGAAAGCAGATACTCACAGAAATCATCCAAGCAATTCAAGACATGGTAAAATGATCAGTCAGCTCAAGAGGTGAATCAAAAGCAACAGAATCTCACAGATGCACTATCAGTGTTTCTCTCAAGTGTCTAGGGTAAATAATTTCAACTCAATGCCGAGAGAATTAATCAGGGATTTCACTTAGTTTATTGTGTTAGAATTAATCAGGGAATTGTGCTTAATTGTCCGGTATTTTCCCGTTTTTCCTAATTATGCTTAATTTGACCGAAAATTCTAATTTTAATTAATTTGAATTTTCTGAGCTAATTATTTGCATTATTATTTGCAGGGAAAATTTTGGAGATACAATTTGGAGCATTGGGAAGGAGACAAAATAAATTCAAGACTCTCCAATTAGACATTTTAAATTTTAGTTATATTGTATTTTAATAGTTTAAACTTTTTAGACAAATTCTTTGCATCTTGGGCCAATTTTGGAAAAATGTTGTTGGGCCCAATTTGTATAGTCACTTGACACATGGCACCTAGGGTTGGGTGAACCCCACCCTAGTTTTGAAGGCACTAGCACACTACATTTTACTGTCCAACCGTCACATTGCTAGGTGACTCACGGCTAGAATTTTTTTTGGCATGGAAATTTTCTTTGAAGCAATGTTCTCGGTAAATGATGTTGGGTGAATGAAAGAAAGAATTTTCTTTTCTTCTTCATTTATATGCAGTGTTGATTCACGTGAAGTGTAGCCGCCCATTTAGATCATCCTTGATTGATAGCTTTCTTTTATATTAGGTGCATTCACTTTCTTGGCTTGCTTGAAAGAAAAAAAAAAGTTGTGGCACGATTTCCATTGTTGAGCACTTTTCCTTTTCACATTTTGCTACAAGCATTAGAATGATGATTAGCTTTTATGTTTCCATTGAATGCAAAAGTACCGTGGGGTATGTTTGGGAGTTTCTTTAATTGAAGAGGAAGAAAAGACTAAGTGAGGTGATGGTGTACGGTAGTTGATTTTCAAAGAAGAAAATGAAGTCAATTTAGAGAAGTTGGTCTGCAGTGATGTCTCGGTTTGTGGGGGAAGTTTAGGATTTTATTTTCTTTGCTTTTCTTTTAATGAATTGAAATTAGAATTAGGTAGATGGGAGTAGGATAGGACGGTGTTGGTGGCTTAGGTATAGCTAGTTTTCTTATATTTTTATTTAATTGAAGAGTGAAGAAGATGATTTGATACTAAGAGTGTGGGTGTTACGGAGGTGCAGAGCATCTCGGTACTTTTCTTCTCTTTGCTTTGCTTTTGTCCACCATGTTGTTACATCATGAGTTTTCTTCTTTTTATTATATTCATTCTTGGATGAGATGAGGTTTTATTTTATTGTACTCATACATTGAAATGAAGAAGTAGCAAAGTGATTAGGTGAAGAGTGCAGGAGGCGTCTCTGGATGAGGGAATGTTTCCCATTTTATTTACTTTTGAATGAGACCTTGGTTTTCTTTTAGAAGCACATGTCACGGTCAAGAAGGCTTTTAAGCCAATTCCACTTTTAATTGCTGTGGGATTAGTGCATTGCTTTCTTTAATTAACATTTCTCATTCACGTGGGAATATTGTGCTAGCATTTAAGCTTTGAGATTGAAATTGAATTGGTGTGAAACGTTGAGAAGAAGAAGCAAATATTTTTTTTTCCTTATTTCAATCACGGTGGCAGCAAGGAGAGCACTTTGCTAAATTATTTATTGAAGGAAGAAAGTGAAATGAGAGTTTGTGTGCTGCAACCTCATGGCCCAAAGAGGCCTTCTCAAAGCATTTTGCAATTTTAATTTTCCTTAGGTAGGTGCATGTGTCATGTGAAATGCTACTAGAAAAATTTTGTTGTGTACTTCTTTTGCTTTTAAATTATTTTACATAGTTTGTTGAGTTGGGTTTTATGTTTCTAATTTAGTGTTGTATTTTTATAGCTTGGATTGTGTTTGGATATTTTTCTATTGTAGTGTTAGGATGAGCATCCTCTTTTATTTTAATGTTTTCAATTATGTTTGGTTACATTTAATTTCAAGTTTTAATTTAGTTAATTTCTAATCGCAAAAACACTTTCAAACCCTCCCCCCCCACTTCATGTTAGACCTGATTCTGAACCGCAGTTGGTCCTTGAGAGACGACCTAGGGGTCATTCCCTAGCTATACTGCATTCTTTTATGCTCATTAAATTTTGCATGGGGTGCGACACCCATCAAATTTTGGCGCCGTTGCCGGGGACCAACGGTTCGGTTTTGGGTCTTTGTTGTGTTAGTGTGTGTTGTGTTTTGTCTCGTGTTGTGAGTGTGATGTTCTGTTTTGTGTGTTCATAATTGTGTGTTGCATTTAGGTAGCTTTAGTTGCATATTTTCATTGCATTCTTCTTTTCCCCCTTCTTTCACATGTCTACCTATTTTGGCTATGTGAACACTGCTTCTTCTGCCTGTGTCTATGATTATGATTCTCCTTCTGCATCTGACTCTGCGTATGGTTCTCATAAATACTCTGCTAATTTCTATGTTGAGAACAGAACGGTTCCTCCTCCATCTCATGAGAGTGCTCCTAGGGAGTCGTTTCCACTTGATGAGGAGGATATTCGTTGTGTTTTCAACATTGGACTGATACATTTGCTGCCTAGGTTTCATGGTTTTGCAGGTGAATGCCCACGTAGACATTTGGAAGAGTTCTACACATTATGCTCTTTAATGAAACCTCCAGATGTCCCGGATGAGGACATGTTCATAAGGGCATTTGAGTACTCATTACATGGAGCGGCAAGGGATTGGTGTTGTTGTCTTGAGCATCAGTTTCCTAACAAATTCTTCACTGCTCAATATGGTAACAGTAACGATCCTGGATGGAATGACCCTAGCTTGTGATGGTATGATGCTCCACAGCAATATCAATCATTTCCGAATTCTTGTATGCCTTCTCCACCTGCCCAGGAACCACAGCAGCTGCAGTTTCATGGGCCTGCCCAAGCAACTCCTCATCCTCTCACTGCTTCTGAGCCTACATTGAAGGAGTTGTTGAGACAGATGACTGCTCAAAATATGCAGTTTCAACAGGAAACCAGAGATCANATTATGCAGTTTCAGGAGTTTCAGCAGGAATTTATAGCTTCATTTCAGAGTTTGAGCAATCAGTTGGGGCAGATGGCAACTCAACTCACTAAGGAACAGTCTCATGTTTTAGAGGAATCCCCATTTCAGGTTGTTCAGCTTCCAGACGATGTTGGTGTCATCCACATAGGAGATGGGGAGCAGAGTCATGAGCTTACTACTGCGCCATCTACTTCCCCATCGTCCTATGCCTTCCCTCTTGCACTTGAGGATGCAGTTGCTCATTCCGTTGTTATTGGTGAGATGAATCATGAATCAACACAGGTTTTCTCTAAACTTGAATTCCCACTTGCTTTGCTTGAGCTGTTTATGCATTCACATATTCTTGATTCTGCCGAGAATTCACATGTTAGTCTTGATTTTGATATGGAAACTGTGAAATACGAAGATGCTTTAGACTTGGGATTAAATTTTGATCTTTCACAGATTTCTGAAAATTTTAAATGTAGTTGTGAAATTGGTTCTTGCTCTATTTGTGTTGAAATCAATTATGTGATACAACCAGCTTCCAACTTTATGATTGGTGATACTAACTGTGAATCTGATGAAAATGTTGAGGATCAGGTAGATTTGAGCAGATATTTTAAGCCAGGTGGACTTTCTTCGTCTCCCACGACTAAAGGTGATTTACTGATGAATCACCCCTTCCTTGATCCGGTTGTGGAAGACATCTCTCTTCTGGATCAGATTTGGCGGATGAAATCCTTCCTCAACATTTCATTTCTTGATCCATTTATGGAAGACACTTCTCTGCAAGTCCAAAATTGGCAATTGCCACCATGATCAGGGGAGTTTTCTTCTTTCCCTTCTCCCCCTTTTCCTACTTGAATTGCACTTGTGCTTGATCTGTTGACTATTATGATTGTTGATCTTGTTGTTTGTGACACACTGAGGACATTGTGTAGTTTAAGTGTGGTCTATTGGGGGAGAATTCTATTTTCATTGTCAGTTTTTGTTTTTCTGCATTAAATTTTTTGTTTTATACGTAGTTTTTGCTTTGTCTTGTGTACAGTTTTACATGTTGCTCTTGATTTTTGGACTTTTTTTAGGTTGTCAGTTTTTCCTTCACTTCATTGATACTCTAATTTGCTTGAAATCCTTGTTTTTCTTTGCTTGGAAAGATAATTATGATGTTTGAGAGGGTGATTTGATTGTGACAGAAATACCCTGTGTGAGATTTGAGCCACTTGATATTCTTTCTTGTGTGTGATATGTCTCTAGATTGCTTGCACAATTGCCTTGGCTTGACTCTGTTGATAATTCTTTATTCATGAGCATGTTTGAAAATGATAAAGGCATTTTGTTGTTTGAGCCTCTCTAGCCAGATAGCCTACCCTGTTATGATCTCTTTGTTAGCCCCCTTGAGCCTATACTTCCTCCATTTCTTTGTTTTGAAGCTCATATAATAGCCTAAGTGAAAAACCATGATTACCTGCACCTTAGGGAATTTTGGAGCTTTGGAATTGTTTTGGGAATAAGTGTGGTCTCTTAGGAGTTGCAGATGAATTGGCTAGTGAGTCCTCTTCTTGCGGTTGCATTGTAAATATCATGTATCTTTGAATTGTATGTTGAATAGAAAAAGAAAAGAGAAAAAAGAAAAAAAGAAAAAAAAATACAGAAAAAAAATTTGTGAATAATGGAGTCAAGAAGAGGATGGAATTAGAGGTTGTGGGTGTGTTTGAAGGTGTTTACACTCGTTCCCCATTGCTCCTCTGTTCCTTTCAGTTAATTCGTCTGTATTCACCACAACCTTTTCAAACCCCCCCCCTTCGTGTTAGACTCGATTCTCGAACCGCAAAATTGGTCTTTGGGAGACGACCTAGGGGTCATTCCCTAGCTATACTGCATTTCTCATATGCAATCAAATTTGTATGGGCCGCGACACCTATCACTCTAATCCCTAGGGCCAAGTGTCTTAAAAATAGGGTGGGGTCCACCCTAAAAGAAACCCTAGGGTGACAAGTGTCCTACAATCTTTGGGTCCCTCATATTTTTAATGGCCCAATGTGCAAAAGTTTGTCCAAAAAGTTTAAACAATTAAATTACAATATAACTAAAATTTAAAATGTCTAATTTGAGAGTCTTGAATTATTTTGTCTCCTTCCCAATGCTCCAAATTGTATCTCCAAAATTTTCTCTGCAATTAAAAATGAAAGTAATTAGCTCAGAATATTCAAATTAATTAAAATTAGAATTTTCGGTCAAATTAAGCACAATTAACAGAAACGGGAAAATACCGGACAATTAAGCACAATTCCATGATTAATTCTAGCACAATAAACTAAGTGAAATCAATAAAATATCGACTCATCACACATTAATCACAATTGAAATCATGCATATGTCTTAAACAACTATGAGCAACCACCATTTATGCTTAAAAGCTAAACCAATCATTATCTCAACATGGATCAGTAGACAATAAAGCAAACACAAGATAATCTTACTTCTCACCATCAACAATTTATCACTTAACACCAAAACATTGCAGCAACTATTCATTTAACCAAGTACATAACTCAACTGAAATTAAAAGCAAAATAAACACAGTTCAAACAACCATAAAAATAAAGTAAAAGAAAACTCCTACTTTAGCAACATCCATCAGGAGATGTTGTCATCACTCTCATTAGAAGCATCTGAATCTTCCTCCAAATCATCCTCATCTTCATCGTCCTCATCTGAATCTGCCAAGAAAGTGTTGAGCGTTGCGTAACTCGACCATGTCCTCTTTGCCCTGATCAAATGGCGTTGGGTGCCCCTCAGCAGAGGGCCCTCAGCGTCATATCAGTCTGCAGAATTTTTCTGCATTTTTTCACAACTCAACCCATGATTTTGAAAATTTGACAATTTTGATCATTCAATTCAACCCAGTTTAACATGTTTTCACTAAAGAAACTTGTTCAACATTAAAAGGAAGGAATTTGAATGCTAAAATGACAATTTCAATGAAAACTTTCAAAAATTTCTAATCCTCTAACTTAAGGTTTCACATTTCACATTTGTAACACATTTAGCTTCATAAAGCTCATCACAAAACACTTAACCAAACCAGACATACCATTGCATACTAGATCACACAAGACAGATAAAAAACAAACAAACAACTAAAAAGTAAAAAGAAAGGTTTAGAAAACTAGGTTGTCTCCCAATTAGCACTTGTTTAACGTCATTAGCTTGACACCATTATGCTCAATTTAGATTTTTGATGTTGGAGGGAGAGTCTTATGCATAACAACACTACAATTACCTTGCATTTCAATTGTTTCTTCATCTAGATATTTCTTCTTTTTAGTGAGAAATTGTTTCACGCATTTAGCATAAGCAGGAATTTGTTGCAGTGCTTTAGTCAAAGGGATAGTAATCTTCAATTTCTTGAAGATATTCATGAATCGCCCAAATTGCTTCTCTTTTTCCTTCTTTGAAAAACTTTTCGAGGGGCTTCTCAATTATTTTTCCTTTTTCTCTCTCTTCTCTCTCTTTTTATTTTCTCTCAGCCTCATCTTTTCCTTCTTCATTCATCTCTTCTTTTTCACTCAACTTAGCTTTCTCTTTTCTCTCAATTTTTCTCTCATCTAACATTTTGTCACTTCTAGTCATAATGACACTACACTTCTCTTTCGGGTTAACTTCAATATTAGCTCCAAAATTCTTATCAGACTTCTCCTCCAACTTCTTAGCTAGTTGTCCAACCTGTATCTCCAAATTTGTAATGGCAAATTATGTGCTTTTATGATTGGAGATGATACTTGCATGAATTGTTGTTGTGTGCCCTCTAGTTTTGCAGTCCTGTCAGATAAGGAGGGTTGTGGTTGATATTTCTATTGTGGTGGTCTATTAAATGGCCTAACTTGCCCTTGACCCATGCTTGGGTGAGGTTTCCACCCTTGGTTGTAGTTACCTTGGCGGCCCTGATTACCCATATAATTAACTTCTTCTTGGGAGTTAGCTTGCATTGCATACTGACCATTTACATGATCTCCACCATATAGCTCACAACCTTGATGTTGAACATGAGAGACATTTTCAAGCTCTTTAGGTAACTGAGAGATTTTCTTCATTAGAGTCTCAAGTTGTTGAGTCATTATTTTGTTTTGAGCTAATAGAGCATCTTGAGGTTGCAGTTGAAGAACTACTTTTTGTTGAAATCGAGCTCTTTCATTTTGCGTGTCATTATCATTAGCAACCATGTTCTCTATCAACTCATAAGCTTCCTCTAGAGTCTTCCACTTGATGTTACCTCCGGCTAAGGCATCCAACATCAATTTAGATTGTGAGTTCAGTCCTCCAAGAAAAAGAATGACTACCGTATGTTCATCAAATCCATGAGTGGGAGTTTTTCGCAGTAAACTTTTGAATCTATCCCAAGCTTGACCTAAAGTTTCATCCATGCCCTGCCGAAAAGAAGATATTTCTTCCTTCCCTTTATTTATCTTGGACCGAGGAAAGTATTTATTCAGAAACTTAGCCACCATATCTTCCCACACATTGAAACTATTCTCAGGGAATGAATTTAGCCACATCTTAGCATTGCCGCCCAAAGAGAAAGGAAACAAGCTAAGTCTAATAGCTTCATCTGGAACATCATGAATCTTCACTGTATTACATATATCTATGAAAGTGGTCAATGTTCATATGGATTCTCATGAGCTAATCCATTGAATTGATTGCTTTGCACCAAGTGAATGAGAGTTGGCCTCATAATACTGTTAAAATGAAGAGGGCCAATGGCAGTTGAATAATCCTCTAGAGTACGTCTAACTGGACCCATATTCTGATTGTCAGTCATGTCTTTTGTTTCCTGATCAGATACTGAAGTGAAGGGTTGTTCAAGAGTCTCAAGAGAAGGAAAAAGTTCTTTGGAAACCCTCTTCTGCCTTCTTCGTCTACTATTCTTCCTTCGGGCATTATTCTTTACTTCCAGACCTATAAGGAGAGGTTTAGATCCTAGTACGAATTTTTTTCCTGCATACACTAAAGAACACAACACTAGAGCACCCAATTTGCCCCAAAAGATAAAACATAAACAATAATAAAAAATAGTAACAAAAATAATTAAGAATAAAGTCTAAACTAGTTAAGAATCACACAAAAGTATAGTGTTAACCACGAGCCCCCGGTAATGGTGCAAAAAACTTGTTACGATATTGGCAAGTGTACAAAATCATATCAAATAATAAAACGTTAAGACCGAATATCGTTTCCCAAGAGACTCGTGTGACACTAAAAAATTGAATATTTACTTAACTACTTAAGACCGAAGAACGATTCCATTGGATGAAATTAAAATGCAATAAAAGTAATTATGATGCTTTAAAAGTAAAGTTTATCTTTAGATGCTAAAACAAGAATGAATGGATGAAATTGATGATATGAGATGATGATGTTGTTGGGGTTAGATTTCATCTACTTCACTTTCATGAATATTAGAACTCATCTTCTTTATTGGAATGCTAATGTCACTTATGGAATTACTTAGAACCCATTTCCTTGGTGTAAAAACCCTAGCCTTAGTTATTAGACATCAATCCCTTGAAACCCTAATAACCAATTCCACATTAAGAAAAGAAGCTTAAGACAACCAAATGTCCTATCTCTATCCCTAGATTTTATTTCCTTTAGGTGAATCCCTCCAGATCATGGTTCCTATGCTATTTCCCAATAACAAAGAATTCAACCATCAAGCTATGAATGGAAAAAACATAACAAGCATTAAGAAAAGGAGAAAATCACTAACATTCAATGAAAGAAGCATAAAATATTTAAAACATGTTCAATTACATGAAATTCAGAGGTTACATCTTTCCCCAACAACAAATGAATTTAGTTCTCCATTGTCATGGAGAACCTTGGCTTACAATGGAAGAATGTAAATGAGATGGAAACCCTAGAAAGAGAAAAGGAAAGCTCCCTCATGCCCAATCTTCCTTCAAAGGTTCGAAAATAGGGTTTTTGTGCTTCAGCCGTCAAAAGATATCCACCCTAATGCGTAAAAGCCTTTAAATATATCAGTACTGCCACATAAGCCAACGTCGCCAACGCTCAGCGCCTTGGTTGGGGCGCCCGGGCGTGCTGCGTGATTTGTGGCTGGCGCTCAACGCCCCTGAAGGTGGCAACCAGGCGAGACTACGCGAAGAGTGGCGCTCAACGCCTTGACTAGGGCGCTCAGGCGTGCTGCGGTGTAACTGGCGCTCAATGCCCCTTGAGTGGGCAACCAGGCGTGGTTGCGTGGAAACTAGTGCCCAGGGCCCTAAAATAGGGCAACCAGGTGTCCATAAGCCTTCTACATCCTTATATTTTGATGCTTTTGTTGTCCTTCCTGGGTTCCAACTCCTTGATACTTTGCTCCTATTCCAAAACACACCAATAACCTACAAAATAGAGGGAATTAGTGATAAAAGTCGTTAAGTATAACCTCGACTAACTTATTCACAAATTTCAACTAAAAACAAGAGTTTTAGCAAATTTCAATGTTAAAGAGAGTTGATTTAATATTAAAATTGCATCACAGATAACAGTATAATTTACCATTATCAAGATACTCTTAAGTTGTAATTCTCTTGCGTCTTCTAACTTTTTAGGTTTAATCATTTAGATTGTCCCTATTTATATTAGGTTTTCTCAATTAGGTCCCAGTATTTTAAAACGTCTTAATTAAGTCCCTATTTTTGCAAAATTCAATCAATTAAGGGTTTGCCGTTAACTTAGGTAAACAGTGTTAAAATTGAGTGTGCGTGGCATCCAAGCTTGGCAGAGGTGTCAGTTATTATACTGTTTTCTCACAATTTTTTAATTAAATTTAATTGGAAATAATTGATTGAACAGATTACATTTCAACTAAGCCCCATGTTCCGAAATTAGGGGTTCTACCCCTTCAATTCATTTCTGACTCTCTCAGCCTTGAGAAAACACAAAGGCTCGAGATTTCTCTCCCTCTCGAAGGGTTAACCCCTCTTGAACCTACGCACACCACCGCCTCAGTCAACCGGAATCGCCACTGCAACAGCCCTCCCGGTCCGTCCAAAGAGTCACCGGCGACCTTCGCCGACCGTAGCGTTTTCCCCCTTTCTCCCTCTCGCTCCAATAACCCTAGAAGCCCCCCATCTCCGCCGGCAGCCACGAGCCACTCTCGCCTCCATCCAACTGATCCAGCCACCATGACGGATCCCCATTCCGTCCAAGGCGTCGCCGACGAACACTATCGGCCACGACATTTAACCATTCCTGGCTCCTCTCTGCGCACAAGGAGGAGGCGCCCTCGCCGTTCGTGATGTGCCCAGTCGTCGCCGACATGAGCCACTACCACAGAATCGCCCTCAAGCCCTAGAATCCTGTCGCCTAACGTCATCACAAACACCACCCAGACCGCCACTCTCAAATCGTGTCACCTCCACTAGTCAGGGTCGTCGTTTGCCTTCTCATGGCCTTGGACGATTTACAGGTTGGATGATGGTATGATGCGAGAGTTGGTTCAGTGCAGGTAGGATACAAGCTTGTGCGTGGGGCTCGAAATTGATTTTGCTTCTTGGTGATTGGTTTTATTTTTGTAAATTTGTGTAGTGCAGGTCGAGCAAGATGGTGTGATGCGTGAGTTAGGATGGAGGTTCTAACGGAGTGATTCTGGTGAAGATGGACATACTGGTTCTGGTTCTAATGTTTTCTTTTTTCTGCTTTGTTTCTCTGGTGAGGATATACCTTAAAAACAAAGGGGAGGTTTTTGAAATGGATTAAAAGCAGAAGGAATTTTCATGGCTTCATTGTGCTCAGGGGAATAGGATGAAGGAGTGCAATGAGAATACAAAACAGAAAATGGAAGACTCCTAATATGAGAAAATGGAACTGAGAAAATGGAACAATGAAATTTAATTAAAAAAATGTTAGAAAACCAACTCAGCTCACCATAAACTGACACCTTAACCAAGTCTGGATGCCACGCACACTCAATTTTAACACCGTTTATCCAAGTTAACGGCAAATCCTTAATTGATTCAATTTTGCAAAAGTAGGGACTTAATTGAAACGTTTTAAAATACTGGGACCTAATTGAGAAAACCCAACACAAACAGGGACATTCTAAATGATTAAACCAATAAACTTTGTATTAATTTAAATTCTCTTTAAAAGAGCTAATCAATCTATTCTTGTTTTAAAAATACTTTGTTTGTTTTGGATAATCATAAGTTAGATTTTGAATAAGTAGATTTTGAATTTATATATTAATATATAAATTTCATTATATATATATATATATATATATATATATATATATATATATATATATATATATATATATATATATATATAGAATATAATATATAAAATAAAATTTTAAGAATATTTTATGTAAAAATAAATTAGTAAAAAGCTTGGCTTAAGGACCTAAAATGTAAATAATCTTTTGAAGTTTGGAAAACATTATTAAGGTGAGAGAGAGTGTGTGTGAGAAAGAAGAGAGATGGAGCTTTCTCAGCTTGGTTTCTTAGAAGAATTGGTAGCTCCAAGAAGAGAAACATGGAATGCTTTGTCCAGTGGGTTCTTGGAGCTATTGTCTAATGGTTGGAGTTTTGACACTTTTCTTGAGAACCCATCTTTCCCCATCTCTAACACCCTCTTTGGTGCATTTTCAGCACCAATAGACCGCAGATTTGAATGCCCTTTCACCAATGAAGTACCACCATACCCATTTCCTGATGCCTTCACAATGTCATTGCCAGAGCTTGAACCTGGGAACGATGATCCCTCACCTCCACTCCCACCCACACTCGAGGATGAAGATATTGGCTTTTATCACACCAACAATAACAACTTTCAAGAAATCAAGAGTGTCTGCAAAGTTGAGGAACATGGTGTTGAGAATCTACAAGCCACAGAGATTCCACTCTTCAACACAGCCATGTCTGATGATGTAGAGAGAAAAGACAAGTCCAAAAAGCTAGAGGGACAGCCCTCAAAGAATCTCATGGCAGAAAGGAGGAGAAGAAAGCGTCTCAATGACCGTCTTTCCATGCTTAGGTCAATAGTCCCCAAAATCAGCAAGGTGATTTCCAACACAATATCTTTTTCTTTTTTTCAACCCTGACTTTTCCCCAATAGTAATATCTGAATCAGTATAAACAAAATTGGAATTCTCGTGTTTGGCTTACATCCATAACCTGACCCATGCTTGGTTTCTTTGTTTTCTTGATTTGCCGTGTGACACACTGAACTGAGCAATATCAACTTTTAACAGATGGACAGGACCTCTATTCTCGGGGATACTATAGACTACATGAAAGAGCTTTTGGAAAGGATTGGCAAGTTGCAAGAACAAGAGGTGGAAGAGGGCTCAAGTCAGATTAATCTGTTGGGCATTTCAAAGGACCAACTCAAACCAAATGAAGCAATTGTAAGAAACTCCCCCAAAGTACTCTGCCAAACCAAACCCCCTGACTTAAAGCATAATCACAGACCCACTTTCTCAATAAATATATTTGCAGTTTGATGTTGAAAGGAGAGGCCAGGACACTAGGATCAGCATTTGCTGTGCCACAAAGCCTGGATTGCTACTATCAACCGTCAATACATTAGAAGCATTAGGCCTTGAGATTCAGCAATGTGTTGTAAGCAGCTTCAATGACTTTTCAGTGGAAGCATCTTGTTCTGAGGTCTGTATGCTATTTGGTCCCTTCAATCTTAATTGCATGCTTGAAACTCTACCGTAAACTTACTCTTTTCATGGTCATAGGTTGGTGAACAGAGAAATAGCATTAGCCCTGAGGAGATAAAACAATCACTATTCAGAAATGCTGGGTTTGGTGGGAAATGTCTCTAGGAGAAAGATGGGAAATTGATAAAACAATTTGCAGATGGTGTTAAAGAAGCAACTTTCCTTCTTTAGTTTGTAATACATGGAATAGTGAAGTAGAAGTTTTAGTGAGATTCAGAATAAGCTGGTTTTGATGACGATTTCTTTCTTTAAGCCACACCTTGTGTTTTAACATATACTGGGGTGCTATCCTTTAGTATGCTGCAAGTTCACCTTTTGAAAAGAAGTGTGTTCTTTTTTAACAAGGGATTTATAATGAAGGAGAATTATTGCAAAGCCCACAATTAAGTGGAATCAACTTGATTTTCCATGGATACGTAAGCATGCTGCTACTTCAAAATATCGTTTTCTGGGACCTTAAAACAATAAATGTCTGTTTCATTATTCCTATTGCCCAGGCTTTGACCCCCACACACCAACCAGATATGTGATGAGAGGTAAAGCTGTTAACTTTTGAAAGAATTGCAGAACAACAATTTATAAAAAGAGTCAATCGTCAACCATTTTGTGTTATTTTTTGAAGATTAGACTATTATCACATTAGTATTTTAAAGATTTCCACATGACATAGTCTTCTAAATATTTAAAATGTAACTAAAATTGTTTTTATGAAGGATTAAACTAATGATTAGTAACGTGTTCTGTGCATCTGAAAAATACTATGGTGACAATTTGAACCACGAATACAATGAAAAGGTAATCTTTAGAGGATCAATTTAGAATTAGAAGAATGATTAGACGATTAGTTGAAGAAAAACATTTTAGGAATTTACTCATGGTTAAATAAGTATTGTTGCATATCGCTTTTATGATTTTCTGGAATGGAAAGATGAGCTTTTCCATTCCATCCAAGGATCATTTTTGCATGTAGCAGCTTCCTATTTTGCAGCATAGTAATCAACAGTAGATATAACCTTTTTTGTGTCCACGAAAAACCCAAAAGGGTAAGAATATACAAGTATACTGCTAAGTGCAGATAACAAGATATACTGAGAAACACTAAACCTGATTTTAGAAAAAAAGTACAGAAACGATAGATTAGGTTCTGCAAATTGAAAAAAACTTGGTACTAAAGAATCTTATATGGCTTCCTTGTTGTTTGGTTCCAGATGGTAAATGGAAGTAGCAAGTTTAAAAATGCCTTGCGAAGAAACAAGGTAACATGATTTTTGCTGTGACTCTGATGCTTAGTCACACCATAAAGTAAAGCCCACTATGAGCATCACTGGAATGTCACACAAACCAAGAATCAAATTATGGTTATTGTTTTGGTAAGTATTCATTTCCACTTGATTCCTGGTGAAGTGAAATTTAGGTTTGTCTTCATATATGATCATGATCAGTTATTTTGTTTCTTTTCTTTTGGCTAGATTATAATCCTTATGTTAAAAGTAATTTATCTTTCACACAGAGCACAAGGTTTCCATTACTGGTTTGTGGTCAAATAATTTGTTCAACAAACGAAGCTCCTTTATGGAAAAATTCTTAGTAAGTTTTAATGAAATAAAAAAATTGAAACAAAATGAATTAGACATTCTGTACGTAAAATGAAGAAGTAAATAAAGTTTCTGAACATTCAAAATGTTGCCCTGTAATAATTCTCCTTCACCAAAAGCTTGAAACTGCGGCTGAAGCTTCTGTTTCAACATGTGAATCGGCGTACCTGCATTGGTCAATGTTTCAATTTTCATGTAACTGCATTAGTACACAAAGTTATGGCCGTAAAACCAACTTTGCGTGCATTCAAACTGCAACCTATGAGGACATGGTCTCATCAAAACGATAAATTATTGCTGGAGTTGTTTAAGAATTCACGGCTGAAGGGAAAGCCGTAAGAGGCCTTATATGAAGAAAAGGTATATGCATATATGAAGAAGGAAGGCCTATAAGGAAAGGCAAATGACCGTGCAGAAACATTTTTGCTGAAATGGGGTTTTGGCAATTCTGCAATGAACAAAAGTCCAATATCAGAGTCATTCTGGTTTTGTTTGTTTGTCCACCACGTCAGCTTTCACGTGACTTGTTTTAACTTTTGGTGTAGTTGTTTTCAGCCAGCCAAGTTGATCTTAAAAAGCTATTAAATCAGACACCGTGCATGAGACTTATATGCTATTATAATAAGGGGAACTCTCTTGAGAAATTTCACAAAGTGATGGAATTGTAAGATAAAATTAAATTTAATAGAATTAAGTGAGTTTTTTTTAGAAGTTTTGTTTATTTTAGTGTGTAACAATAAATAGTTTAATATATTGGTTATTAGATAGGAAATAATGGTGTCTTAATGGTAGAGAGTTTATGACTTTGGAATTGAAAAGCCAAGATATAAGTCTATAAATTGTAAGTGCTCATTTGACACATAATGTATACTACACTAGACTCAGATAAGTAGAAGTGAGTGTCATTTTCTTAAAAATTTGGTATTAAAGCCTGAGTGTCTGAGTGAAAAGAACTAGAACAAGCTTGAGTGTTTGAGTGTTTTAGGAAGAGAGAGTGAGAGATGACCAACCTTGCAAATAGTCTGTCTCTATCTCAGTTAACAAAGAAAGTTAACTATTATAATTGGAATGTGCATATGAAAGCTCTTCTTCAATCCCAAGACGTGTGGGATGCAGTTGACAATTGATACGAAAAAGCCAACAAAAAATGAAGAACATTTGGTTGCTCAGGTGGCTGCGTTGAGAAAAACGTGAGTACAGGATAACTCAGCTTTGTACATATTGTACTGAACTAAGGACTGTAGGTTAGTACAACCGGTATCGTCGAGTCTCGAAACAAAATAAAAATAAGATAGCGGAAAGCATGTTCGGTCACAACTCAAGTTACGATGGTCTATTTTAGAAAATTAGTTATCTTAGAGAACTTTTATCGAACAGTTGGAGTGCTAAAAGTTTAAAGAGTGTAGGGAAGAGAAAAATCACATAGATGATTTTTATACTAGTTTGAATCAAAAGATTCTATGTCCAGTTATTAATTAGTATAAAGAGTGATTAACCTTTTTCACTAAAAATATAGTTGTACATATTACAAGATAATGAAATGAGCAAAGAATAGAAAACACCTTCCTTCGACCAACGAACCAGAAGCAACACCTTTGCTCACTTGAAGAGAACCGCTCCGACCTTTGACACACAAAGCGCGAGCTTCTCCTATTCAAATAACCAGGCAAGAGCACTATATCACTTTGAGAACACCCTCAGACAAATTGTATTCTTGAAATGGCATAGATCCTTTTCACTCATAGAGAGCTTCCCTTAGGCACAAAGCTGTATTACTCTCAAATGAAAAGTTAAATTTTAAGAGTTGTGAAAAAACCTGTTTATAAGCCCAGGGTCAGAAACTGAAAAGACATTTCCCAACTGCCAAAAATAATCTATTATCGTAAGTAATAATCGATTATTTGTGTCCGTTATGGGGTTTTCAAAATGTGATAATCGATTATCCTAAGGAATAATCGATTCTTCCAGCGACTTGGGCAATATTAAATCAAATAGGGATAATCGATTATTCTATGCAATAATCGATTATTTGCACGATAACTCACTAAATACGAAAACTTCTAAGAGTTTTTACATCATTACAATTTATCCTATACATTTGTTTCTACAAAATGCGTTTAACAAAGATGCACTTAGAGTCTTCAATTCTTCAACTCTTATCATCATCAAAAACTTCATAGTAGCTTCAAGATACCAATGCTCTTCATTGGTAACAATCTCCTCCTTTTTTTATGATGATCAAAAATATCTTCTTGTTAAAAGCATTTCTAATTTCCTGCACAAATTTCATACTTACAAACATACAAACATGTTAGTAATAACTGCACTAATTAAATTAGAAGTTTTCTCCCCTTTTTCGATCATAAGCAGAAAGTAAAAAGTGGAAAGACTCCCCCTCAAAATTTTCTCCCCCTTAAAAAAGAATTGATGCATTTCAAAACAGGAATAAAATTGAAATTTCATAACATGAAAGAGCAAAATATCCATGAAATATAAGAAAAACAGAAATTCAACCTTAATTAAGAAATACAAACAGACTTTAAAAAGGAGGGGTTGGAGGATAATCAGGGAGTTGAAGGTTTTGTGATATGTCATGTTCTTAATTTGACAACTACGGGGTAAAGAACAATTAATCCATAATAAAGATAAACACAAGATATCAAACAAACTCATATATCTCCCCATCAAATAAATGCTAGTTATCACAAAATTATCACAAAAGATCTCAATCAAAAATTTCACCCCCTCTTTTAAAAAATTATCTAAACATTATGCTCCGCCTAAAATAGATAATTTAAAAAGAATTGAAGTCCTTTTAATTTATTAAAATTACTCCCATTTTTAAAAACAAGCTCTTAAAATTTTTTGTTATTATTTTTTTATATTTTTTTATGCTGTAACTGAAGATAATCGATTATTACTTTAAATAATCGATTATTTGCGAGTCAAATTTTCAAAATCCAAATTTTGAGGACGAGATAATCGATTATTACCCTTGGTAATCGATTATTTATGTTAATTTCCGAAAAACACAAATTTGGGCCAAAATTTCAACCTAAGACACATATAACATTCATAAATTATTTCAAAGCTCTTTAAAAAATACCAGGATACCATAGAGCTTTATTTTCCTTTAGTAAATTTCACTTGCAAAACAAAACAATAGAGTTTGGTCCCCATAATCTCATTAGGGTCCTTTGATGTTAGAGGCAGATTACTTAATAACAGGAATCCAAGCATATTTTCCATTAGGAATATCAAAATGTTTGATTCTACATATGTTAGAAGTGTGTCCCTTTTTCATACAATAAAAACATGTGACAACATTTGGGTTCCTATAACAAACAATTCCTTTTTCAACCCATACCATACAGGTTCTTTTAATTTGGTTCTTACTTTTAAAAACCCTTTTGTTTTTATAAACCTTTTTAACAGGTATAGGCAGTTTAACATTATTATTTCTAGTTGCAACTTCAAGCATATTTTCAAGAATATCAATATCAAGCATGTGACTTTTACATAAAAGACATTCAACAGGATGTTCAACATTTGAAGACTCTTTCATTTCTAAGTTGCAAATTTTATTTCTCAAAATTACTTCCTCATATAATACCTTCTCATATTTAATTTGCAATTCCTTAAATTCCTTTTTTCAAATTTTTATCAGCAGCATTCAATTTTTCAGATTCATCAAGCAATTCAAGAAAAACTTTTTGTACATCAAATTCATTAGTGTCAAGACTAGAGCAATTTACTTGGCTTGCAGTGTCATCAACACTAACTGTCAAACATAAGTTTGCTTCTTCAACAAAATCACTTGAAATAGAAGTGCTTGATGCATTCATTATCTTCCCAAGCAATGTAAACATTTTTCTTCTTGAAAAACTTCTTTTCTTCACCCTTTTTGAAGTTTGGACAATCTGCATTAACGTGTCATTTTTCTCCGCAACCTTAACACTTGTAATTTGAAGAAGATCGTTGTTTCTTCTTTTGGTCCTTTTTAATTTGTTCCTTGCCTTTCAAATTCATGAACTTGTTGAATTTTCTGAACATGCAAATCATTTTTTCATCGTCTAAGTCTTCATCTTCAGATTCCTCATCCTTTTCTGAACTCGTGCCTTTAGAGTTTTCAGTTTTGAAGGCCAACGTTTTCTTCTTTCCTTGGGCTTCCTCAACACTCAATCTATTCAACTCGAGCTCGTGCTCTCTCAAATTTCCAAAAAGCACAGCCATAGGCATGGACTTCAAGTCTTGAGACTTAGTTATCGCAGTAACCTTTGGTTGCCCCGTCCTGTTCAAAGATTTCAAAATTTTAACATTCAATTCGTTAGTGTCAAATTTCTTACCTAAACCAAAAAGATGGTTGACGATATGTATGGAGCGTCTTTGCACATCAACGGTGGTTTCACCCTGTTACCTCCTGAACATCTCACACTCCTGTATCAGGGTGTTCTTCCTAGCATGTTTCACATCGTTAGTTCCTTCATGCGTTACTTGGAGAACTTCCCACATCTCCTAAGTCATTTTGCACACTGAGATCCTGTCAAATTCATCTAATACCAAAGTAGAGGATATTATATTACGAACTTTTATATCAAATTTGGCTCGTCTATTTTCTTCAGCAGTCGATTGCAAATATGGTTTTTCTTCCTCTACCCCATTCAAATTTATAGTAGAAATAAAAGGATCATTCAAAACAACTTCCCAAATACCCCTATCAATAGAAGCACCCTTAGCATAAACTTGGTTATGACCGCCCATTTTCCAAAAATTTGAAAAACTATCAAAGCAAGCTCTGATACCAATTGTAGGATAGTACAATCGGTATCATCGAGTCGCGCAACGGAATAAAAGTAAGATAACGGAAAGCGTGTGTGGTCACAACTCAAGTTACGATGGTCTATTTTAGAAAATTAGTTATCTTAGAGAACTTTTATCGAACAGTTGGAGTGTTAAAAGTTTAAAGAGTGTAGGGAAGAGAAAAATCACACAGATGATTTTAATACTGGTTCGAATTAAAAGATTCTACGTCCAGTTGTTAATCAATATAAAGAGTGATTAACCTTTTCACTAAAAATATAGTTTTATAGATTACAAGATAATGAAATGAGCGAAGAATAGAAAACACCTTCCTTCGACCAACGAACTGGAAGAATGCAGTAAGTAACTTCCTTCGACAAACGAATCGGAAGAGCTTCCTTTGACGCACAAACAAAAAGCAACAACTCTGCCAACTTGAAGAGAATCGCTCTGACCTTTGACACACAAAGCACGAGCTTCTCCTATTCACAAGACCAGGCAAAAGCACTCTATCACTTTGAGAACTTCCTCAGACAAACTGTATTCTCAAAATGGCATAGATCCTTTTCACTCACAGAGAGCTTCCCTTAGGCACAAAGCTCTAATACTTTAAAATAAAAAGTTAAATTTTAAGAGTTGTGAAAAAAACTATTTATAAGCCCAGGGTGAGAAACTGAAAAGGCATTTCCCAACTACCAGAAATAATTTATTATCGTAAGTGATAATCGATTGTTTGTGTCCGTTATGGGGTTTTCAAAATGTGATAATCAATTATCCTAAGGAATAATCGATTATTCCAGTGACTTGGGAAGTATTAAATCAAACAAGGATAATCGATTATTTTGTGCAATAATCGATTATTTGCTCTTGCAACTCATTTCCAAACAAGCTCGTTGATGGGTGTCGCAACCCATACAAATTTGATTGCATATGAGAAATGCAGTATAGCTAGAGAATGACCCCTAGGTCGTCTCCCAAAGACCGATTTTGCGGTTCGAGAATCGAGTCTAACACGAAGGGGGGGGGGTTGAAAAGGTTTTGCAAAAATTAGAGAACTCAATAAAGACACAGATGCAAACAACTAATTCAAGTTCGTATGGTAATTAAACTAACACTATTAAATACCTTAGACAACATTCAAACATCAAACATTGCTACAAANAAATTAACAAACACAGTTAAAAATAATTAAATTCAACACTAGTTCAAACACATTAAACTCAACCTATTAACTCGATTAATTAAAAACCAAAGAAACCAACAAGCCTAACTTAATCCTAGCAATTAACTTGACTAAATGACAATTAACAATTAATTTTAAAAGTCCAATTGGCCAAAAAGAACCTCATGGCCGTGCACC
>NW_014542710.1:90826-94904 GCF_000741045.1 Vigna radiata var. radiata
GGCTTCTAGAAAACGAAATTACAACTTAATTAAAATGGAAATGACTAAATGTTGAGTCTTGAATGATCACGCCACCTTCCCTAATGCTCCAAATGATGTTTCCCAAAATTTCCCTGCAACCAAAATGCACTTAATCAGCTCAGAAAACCTAAATTAGCACAATTACGAATTTTCGACCAAATTAAGCAGAATTCGGAAAACGGGGAAATAACATACAATTAAACACAATTCCCTGGTTTATTTAAGTGCAATAAACTAAATATAGTTCAAGAAATAACCAGTCATCAAAATAGACCACACTTAGTCTTTTGCACTCCTGGGCAAAACCAAGACGAAAACCAGGGAACACTCAAACATCATGGAGGTGACATAGACTCGACAGACAGACACAACAAATCACAAAACAGAAACAAAGTTGCACAATTCTCACAAAATCTGGACACTGAAAGGAAGTGGACAGTATCCAACACAAAAGCAATGAAAACAGATACTCACAGAATCATCCAAACAGTTCAGTACATGGAAAACAGTCAATCAGTTCAAGAGATGAATCAAAAGCAATAGAGCCTCACAGATGCACACAATCAGTGTTTCTCTCAAGTGTTTAAGGTAAATCAATGTCACTCAATGCACTCAAGAAAGCAAACACAAATAGACTTGGCAAGCCTCTAATATCAACACTCAAACACATATGCATGTTCAAATCAAAAGGTCTTTTCATGGTTGTAATGGGGCCAAGGACAAGGGAGGATACATCTCGATAAGAAGCCACAAACCATAAGGAATAGAGGAGCAATGAGGAACAAGTGTAAACACATTCAAACACACCCACAACCTCTAATTCCATCCTCTTCTTGACTCCATTATTCACAATTTTTTTTTCTGTATTTTCTCTCTCTCTCTTTTTTTTTCTTTTTTTTTTTTTTTAAATCAACACACAATTCAAAAGACAAGATACATGATATCTACAGTGCAACCGCAAGAAGAGGACTCACTAGCCAATTCATCTGCAACTCCTAAGAGACCACACTTATTCCCAAAACAATTCCAATGCTCCAAAATTCCTAAGGTTCAGGTGATCATGGTTTTTCACTTAGGCTATTGTATGAGCTTCAAAACAAAGAAATGGGGGAAGTATAGGCTCAAAGGGGCTAACAAAGAGATCATAACAGGGTAGACTATCTGGCTAGAGAGGCTCAATCAACAAAATGCCTTTATCATTTTCAAACATGCATATCAATCAAGAATCATAAAAAAGAGTCAAGCCAAGGCATATGTGCAAGCAATCAAGAGACATATCACACACAAGAAGGATTATAAAATGGCTCAAATCTCACACAGGTAATACGGTCACAATCAATTCAACTCTCAAACATCATGATCATCTTCCAAGCAAAGAAAAGCAAGGAATCCAACAAATCGGAGTATCAATGAAATGAAGGAAAATTGACAACCTAATCACAATCTAGAATTCACGAAAAGCATGCAAAACTATACATAAGAAACAACAAACTACATAAAAACCGAAACATAAACAAAGAAACAACCTCCCTTAATAGACTACACATAAATAACACAATGTCCTCAGTGTGTCACAATCAGCAGATCAACAATCAGAACAGTCAACAGATATAGACAAAGTGCAATAAAAGTGAGGAGGGAAGGAGAAGAAGGGAAAAGAAAACTCCCCTGATCATGGTGGTAATTGCCAATTTTGGACTATCAGGGAGATGTCTTCCACCACCGGATTCAGCAAGGAAGTCTTGAGGAAGAACTGCTTCAGTCTCCAGACTTGATCAAGCAGGGAGATGTCCTCCACAGCTGGATCCAAGAAGCAGTGATTGTAGATGAGTGGGTTCAGCTGGTGCCTAATAATCTTCAAACTGTCATGTATGCTGACACCCTTGTCTTCCACCATGGGTGTGTGTTGGTCAGCTTCATGTTTACCTCCTGCAACATGGTTAGTGCAATGCGGCTCCAAAGAAATGATATGCAAAGGTATAACACCCAATCCCAGTGTAAAAAGCTGACCCTCAGATATACCCTTAGAACATGAATCAAGTTCAAATTTAGAAGCAATATCAACAACAGAATCAAATTCATGTTTAGTGCATGGAGAACAAACATTCATATGTGATAGCAAAAAGTGGTTCTCATCATGCAAAGAAGGAGAATTAAAAACATGCTCATCAACAATACAATCATCACCATACCCATCATCAGCATAATCATCAATAACAGAGTCAATCTTAGGTATGCTTACCTCCACTTCCTTGAAGATTGGCGGAGCAGTGGAAGGTGAAGATGGTCTACCTATCTCAAAAGTAGTGCTCATATCTGCCTGTTCCTCAACATTTTTATCAGATTCACAGTTAGTATCACCAATCATAAAGTTGGAAACTGGTTGCATCACAGAATTGATTTTAACACAAATAGAACACGAACCAGTTTCACAACTACATTTAAAATTTTCAGAAAACTGTGAAAGATCAAAATTTAATCCTAATTCTGAAACATATTCAGTTTCCACAGTTTCAATGTCAAAATCAACACTAACATGTTAATTCTCAGCAGAATCAAGAATATGTGAATGCATAAACAGCTCAGGCAAAGCAAGTGGGAATTCAAGTTTAGAGAAAACCTGTGCTGATTCATGATTCATCTCACTAGTAACAGCAAAATGAGCAACTGCATCCTCAGGTGCAAGAAGGGAGACATAGGAGGGTAGGGAAGTAGATGGCGCAGTAGTAAGCTTGTGGCTCTGCTCCCCATTTCCTATGTGGATGGCATTGTCATCATCAAGAGTTGGAATAGTCTGCAATGATGATCCCTCTAAAAATTGAGATTGTTCCTCGGTGCACTACACGACCATCTGCCTCCACAACTCGTTCAATGTAGGCTCAGAAGAACTAGGAGATTTGGCAGGTGCCCTTTGCTGTTGTTGTTTCCTCTGATTTTTCTGTTGTGGCTGCCTGTTATTATAGATGTTGGTAGCATAAGCTTGAGGCTGATCATGAGTAACAGGGTGGTCCAAAGAAGGACAAGCATCCATAGAGTGGTCACTGGAAGGACATATAGCACACAACTGTGCAACAGATGCAGATGGAGGTGCAGGTCTCTGGTTGGATGCCAGCTGTATCACCAAACTCTCAAGAGAATCAAGCTTGCTTTCAAATTTCCTACAAACAGCTAATAAAGAATGGGTAGGCTCATCAGACTGCAGCTGCTGTGGTTCCTGGACTAGTGAAGAAGGCATACAAGAATTCTGGAATGGCTCCTGATATTGATGCTGTGAAGTACCATACCATCCTAAGTTAGGCTCAGTCCACCTAGGATCGTCACTATAACCATACCGCACAGGGGAGAATTTATCTAGAAACTGATGCTTCAGATCTTCCGAACTGGTGACAGATCCTAGAGGAAGACAATACAGCCAACTCCTTGCTGCTTCTTATAATGAATGCGGAAATGCCCTTAAAAACATGTCTTCATCCGGGACATCTGGAGGTTTCATTAAAGAGCATAATGTATAGAACTCCTCCAAATGCCTACGTGGGCATTCACCTGCAAAACCATGAAACCTAGGCAGCACATGTATCAGTCCAGTGTTAAAAACACAACGAATGTCCTCCTCATCAAGTGGAAGCAGCTCCCTAGGAGCACTCTCATGAGATGGAGGAGGAACCGTAATGTTCTCAACATAGACATCAGCTGAGTATACCCATACAAATTTTGATGTAGTTTGTTGGGTGTCGCAACCCATACAAATTTGATTGCATATGAGAAATGTAGTATAGATAGAGAATGACCCCTAGGTCGTCTCCCAAAGACCAATTTTGCGGTTCGAGAATCGAGTCTAACACGAAGGGGGGGGGGGTTTGAAAAGGTTTTGCAAAAATTAGAGAACTCAATAAAGACACAGATACAAACAACTAATTTAAGCTAGCATGATAATTAAACTAACACTATTAAAGACCTTAGAAAACATTCAAACATCAAACATTGCTACAAACAAATTAACAAACACAGTTAAAAATAATTAAATTCAACACTAGTTCAAACACATTAAACTCAACCT
>NW_014542710.1:96109-97388 GCF_000741045.1 Vigna radiata var. radiata
AGGATTTATCAGGAATTGAATGAAGGAAGTTAAGGAAGAGAAGAGTTGGACTCAAGAGAAGGTGGAAAAGTGAAGAAAAGAAGAGTCGCAGCCACCGCTCAACGGTATCCCAACACTGTGATGAGTTGCTCCAGCGTGAGAAATTCGGAATCCATGAAATGGAGGAAGATTATTCTAGCAGCGATGACAGTTGACGCAAGATGGAGTTTATGTGTGGTTGAAGATCTATATGGAATGAAGAGTTAGCTTCAAGCGGCTTCCATGGACTGGAAGAAAGCTAGGAGATGGAGAAAAGATCAGGGAATGTGACTTTGGACAAAGTCTCTCTCGGCTGAAAGAATGAATCAGCAAGGAAGAAAAGTTCTCATAGATTTCCAAAGTGATTTACAATAGTGATGCCATGAATTTATAATGGATTCACAAGGCATGTGCATGAATGATGATCACTGTGATTCGTGGATCTATTGCCACGTGGTACAAGCAAGAAAATCCCATGTGTGTTCTAGAAAGGAAGCATGAAAAACACGGATTACATGTGCCGAAATTATGAATACAAAGCTATGGTGATGTTTAGTAAAAATGGAGGGGTGCGCCAGTAATGTTGATGTTCAATTTGACAATTCTGCCCCTTTGTCTTGAGTCTTTATATTCCATGCAAAGTGAAGGAAAAGAACCTGCCCAGTTGTGCCCATGTCTTGCAATTCTTGTTGAAGCTTCCTTGCCATACTTCTAGTAATGGGTCCATGACCTAAGTCATCACACTGAGCGCCAGCCACGTAGAGGGATTGTCTGTCAGACGCTCAAGCACCAGCGATGAGGGGTGAATTTAAGTGTCGACCTCACCGTCGGGCGGTGAAGCCACCGCTGAGCGGTGGACTCTTCAGGGAACTCTTTGGCCAACGCTTAAGCGCCAGCGTTCAGGGGTGACTCTAAGTAACGCACCCACCGTCGGGCGGTGAGCCACCGTTAAGCGGTGGACTATTAGACTTGGTCCAAAATTTTGTGATTTTTCCTGAGTTATAAATAGTTCTACACGAACCAGAAAGGGGATCTTTTAGCAGAAAGGACGCAAAAACACACTTCTTCACTCCTTGGAGGCAGATTTCGGATGTGGAAGCTCCAATCTATCAAGTCTAGGGTTATCTTTTCACACTTTTGTTAACTTTTTGGCAAGTATACCAAATCGTTACAAGTAATACAGTGGATAAGTAAAGTATCGTTCTCCCAAGGGACTTGTGCAACACATGACAATTCTTCCTTTTATAACTCAATTAGACAT
>NW_014542710.1:104648-106355 GCF_000741045.1 Vigna radiata var. radiata
CCTATTACAACTTTTCACTGAGTAATAACATAAATAATTATAAAATTGAGATCATTTATAAGTGTAAAAATAACTCATTTTCACACTTATCAACTTTTCGTTATATTCATCTAGTTTCACCATGTTTATGGAGAACTAAACTCCATTGTTGTTGGGGAAACGATGTAATCCTATTGAACCTCTCATATATTGAATTATTACCTATATTCATATGCTTTCTATTATAAATTGTTAGAGTTTTTCCTCCATTATATTTACATGATTTGTTTAAGACAATATTCAATAGCATAATCTTTGATTCTATCTATATGGACACATGTGGGTAGGTCTAGACATGAGGGAACTCTCTTGGGAACAATATTACTTAGACATAGGGATAGGAGGACCAATTGCCTTTATAAGCTTCTGTGCGAATTATGTAATGCATGATTAATTGCTAGGGAGACTAGACATAGTAAACTAGTAATTAGGAGTAGGCTTTTCTCACCAAGACATTGGGATTATGGTAATTTAGAAAGTGGCATTAACCTTGATAAAGAAGTAGAATTAAGTAGAATTCGTAAATATATGAGAGTGGAATAGGATGAAATCACAAACCCCAACAACATAATTCATTCATACATTATTCAACTACGTTATCCTTTTGGTCAATTGATCAAACCTTTGCATGCACATTTAATTTTTGTTTTTGCATATAAAACCCTAAATTTCGTTTTAGGCCTAAGAATCTCTAGGGAAACGATACTCGGACTTACCATCTATTATTACTTGATACGATTCGGTACACTTGTCGGACCCTTAACAATTATCACCCGAGATAATCGATTATTTGCGCAATACCTCACTAAATATAAAAACTTCTAAGATTTTTTACATCGTTACAATTTATTGAATGATTTGGAAGAAGGTTGAAGTATTAAGGAGTTGAAGTGCAGAAAAGTCAACCAGAATGCAGAAACGTCAACTAGTCAACCAGAAAAGTCAACCAGTCAACCAGAATGTTGAAAAGTTGACCAGAGTGCAGAAAAATTAGCGCTGAGCGCCAGTTTCGGGACCAGTTTTTAGCCTAGGCACCGTTGGGGGGTGATTCTAAGTGTCGCGCTGGGTGGTCTAGGGCGAGGAGTAGGCACTAGCGTTGGCGCTGGGCGGTTTTGAGGGAAACCGTCGGGCGGTGGTGCGATTTGTGCGAAACCGCCGGGCGCCACACTTGTTCCGCCGGGCAATGGTCTGTTGGACTTGGGCCTGTTTTTTGTTGCGCTCCTCACCTATATATACCCCTATTGCGAGTTCAGAGTTATTCTTTTGACAGAAGGGGACAGCCAGACCTAATTTTGCTCTCTGGAGAGGATCTNTTGGATGCTTAGGCTCCTTTTCATCTTTTCAAGGGTTTGCTCTTCCATTCTTCATCCATTTTTCATCTAGATTCACCATGTCTACGGTGAACTAAACCCTATTGTTGTTGGGGGAAAACAATGTAATCTTTTGATACTCTCTTTTATTGAAACTCTTGATTATTTATATGGTTTCTATATGTTTTAATTGTTAATTGTTGGGTTCTCATTTGTGCTTAATGCCTTTATCGTTTAACTCATTCGATAATTGATGTTTGTCTTTATTGATACGGGGACGTACAGTATTGTCATGAACTCGTGAGTAATTCCTTGATTTTGCAATACAACCTAGGGATAGGGGTAGGACGATCAATTG
>NW_014542710.1:108302-124778 GCF_000741045.1 Vigna radiata var. radiata
CAATTGCTTTTAACTTCTGCTCTATAATGTTGTATTAATTGCTAGGGGAGGCTAGGGATAACAAGCCAATAATTAGTATTAGGCTCTTTTCGCCGAGGGATCGGGTTAAGGGTAGGCTAAGAAAGTTGCATGACAATTAATTAATCAAGCTAATAATTCAAGAGGAGTAAATAAGAGAGAGCGGATTAGATGAAATTGTAAACCCTCGACAACTCCATTTATCCATTTTTTTCTTCCTGTCAATTGAATCAATCTCTTTTACATGCTCATATTTTATTCGCATATACAATTAATTAATTTTTATTTTCAAGTCTTACGATTTTAATTCATGCGAACGATAAGGCCTTTCGAGTCTCTTGGGAAAACGATACTTGGACTTACCATTTATTATTACTTGATACGATTTGGTACGCTTGCCAATCCGTCAACAAGTTTTTGGCGTCGTTGTCGGGGACTCGAGGTTTACTGTTTCTAGTAGTGTGAATTGATTGAATTTGACTTGATTTTATGTTTATTTTTATTTTTGTTCTAATAAATGTTTTCTAGGGCTTTATGCCTAATTTTTACAGAATGCAGTTTGGACAAGAATTTGATTCTGTAGGCACTCAATTTTACCAAAATAGTTTCAACCACTAGTGGGAACCTCATTCAAGCATATATCATAGCCAATTTGGGCAATATTCCTCTAGGCCAAAAGAAACGTTGGGAGAAGCTAAACAACGTTTACAGCAAGAGTTATTCTCGGTGCGAAAAGAAACGTTGGGGGAAGCTAAAGAACGTTTATTGCATGAACAACACTCTTATGCTTTGAAGTCTTTGGGTATTATTGGGGTTAATACTGAAGTTAACCCTAAAGAAGAATGCCAAGCTACTATCTTTGAGGATGACAAGGTCACTGATGAAAAGAAGATAGAGGAAGATGAGATAACAAAAGTATTGAAGTCTCTGGGCATTATTAGGAATAATACTGAAGTTATCCCTAAAGAAGAATTTCAAGGAGATAAAAACAGAAAAAGTTGTTGCTGCGGAAAGGATAGAGGAGATTGAAATAGAAAAGTTGAATGAGAGTGAGAAGGATGATGAGAGAGGAAAAGCAGTGGTTGAAGGAGAAGAAAAAAAGAAAAAAAATGTGAAAATAAAGAAAGAAAAGAAAAAGAAAAAGAGAAAGCTGAGGGAGGAGAAAATTAAGAGGAAGAGGAATAGAGGAAAGAAGAAAAGGTCATGTGAAAAACCCCTCCCTCATAAAAAGAAAAATCATACGAAGGAAAATAAGTTCAAGTACTTCATGGAGATCTTCAAGAAATTGGAGATTAAGGCTCCTATGATTGATTCATGGAAATATGTGCTTGGTTCAATCAACTTTTTGAAGAGATTTAGCATAAAGAAGAAGAAGAAGAAAATACCAAGCAAGAATAAATTGAACAACCTACTGATGGGTGTTTACGGGGGCTATCCCAATTGTTGTACATACTTGTGAATTTCTGTGTTTGTTTTTGTTTTCCAAATTCTGTCTTAATTCATTTCTTTTTGTGTGCTTGTGCATTTGAGTGAGGAAAATCTTGAAAGTGAAAAATTTAGGGCAAAGATCAGAAGCCACCAGGAGAAATCACAGGAAGGCAAGCAAGAAAAGTGGTAAGGAAAATTACTACCCACCGCCGGGCGGTACCACTTTGCCGTCGGGCGGTGGCGGCAAAAACTAAAACCCGAGCTTTTTAAAAGCTGGGTGTTTTCAAGTTTTCTTCACTTTGCTTTGCCCCTTTGATTTTCGCCTGGCGGTCTCCTTGCATTCTTGCTCCAGATTTGCACTTTCAAGAGGGTTTTAAAGAGATTTCTATACACTTTCTCACCAGCCACTCACAAAAAGTTTATTTTCTTGCTCAAATTTGGGGTTTTTCTTGGTGGGAGTGTGCATTTAGAGTTCCCCTTCATCAATTTAAGGATTTGTTGCAAGCATTCACATCTCCACTCAAGTAAGTTGTGTAATTTCATTTGTTAGTTCCTAATTTTGAAATTGATGATGAACATGCTTAGGAATTTGGTAACTTAGGGTTTTGAGATTCTTTGCATGGATTGTTGAATTAGGAACTGTTTTGGACCGATTAAGTTGTTTGAAATTGGTTTGCATGGTAGGAATTAGCATTTGAGTGGAGATTAGGGTTGATTTGGTGAAAAAATTTTGAAAACCCCTCGCACCGCCGGGCGGTATTCAAACTGATGCATACCGTCGGGCGGTAAGCCTCTTTGACGCCGGACGGTCTGCTGTGTTTTTGTTGAATGTTTTGCATAGCAAAAGGGGAAACCTGTGCATCACCAGTTGTATTTATTGTAGAAATGGTGTCGGCATCACACAGAGGAAGAAATACTGGTAGTAAAAGGAAGACGCCAGAAAGTTCAAGAGGATTTGACTCTCAGAGGTTCCTCTCCAAGCAACATGAGGATCATTATGCAACTGTGCAAGAAAGGAGGTTGCTGATGGAGAGGAAGGCTTCCTTTATTCCTGACTTGGTTCCTGAATTTGGAGAGGAGATTTTGAGGAGAGACTGGGAGAAGTTGACAACTTACCCTCCACCTGCCAGTGTTGAGTTGGTTAAAGAATTCTACACCAATGTTGTGCCCAGAGGAGGAGCAACTGCTGGAAGATATAGGAGCTTTGTGAGGGGGCAGATTATTAGTTATGACCCCGATACTATTAACAGCTTTTTGGGCACAGAATGGCCAGGGGAGTAGTGCCAGTATTCGGCAAATGTTGGTCTGTTTGGTGACGTCGCTGATATTGAGAGAGTTGTGTGTCTCCCTGGAAGGCATTTTCAGCCTAACTCTAGTGGGGCACCGATCAACATTAGGAGGTTGGATATGATACCTTTGGCTCGATACTGATGGCATTCACGCATGCCAACATCCAACCTTGCTCCCACATTTCGGATATCACGATGCACAGGGTTCGTCTCATCTTCTGCTTGATGAGACAAATGGAGGTAAATGTCGGCAAAATCATCGCCGACGAGATTCGAAGCTGTGTTATGACAGTTAGCAGCAGGATGCCATTGGGGCATCCATTTTTGATCACTTTTTTGTGTCAGCAGGATGGGGTGAACATTGCAGTTCCCCCATATGCGAGACTTAGGAATGCCATTGATGCAGCTTACTTTCACCAGTTATGTGCTGAGGCAGGAGCAATAGGAGCAGCAGGTCCAGCAGGGGTAGCACCCTGGAGGCGCCCTAGGAGAGCTGCAGCTCAGCAGGAGCAGGTGCCTGATGAGGTACCAGTTCAGCACGCAGAGCCCTTCCAGATGAGGGACATGTACATGTCCATGATGGAAGCCAGGATGGAGGCCCTTCACAGGGGGCAGGTTGCGACTGCTGAGATGATTATTGGGTTATATGACCAGCCACCAGTGCACAGGTGGACTATGGATGAGTTTCATACAGCGGTGGCATGGCCTGAGCAGCAGGCGTAGAGTAGTGGTTTTGGTTTTGGTGCAGCCGGAGCCCCGAACACAAAGGAAGAAAACTTTGAAGATGCTGACGATGAGAGTCAAGAGGACTCTGATGATAGCATGGGCTGATTGCAGACATCTACTGAGGGATGTCCATAGGCAGGATTTTAGTTTTTCTTTCTTTTATCTTTTACATTTTATTTTTTTTTAAATTGTTAGAATAGGTTGAATTTTAATTTCAGTATGTATTCTTGGCTTGAATACTTTTTCTGAAAATGCTTGACTGACTGATGTGCATGGTGGAACTAGTTGATGATTATTTGATGTGGATGATAATTGAGTTGTGTTGTATGTTAATATCCAGGAAATAGATGTGTGATGAATTATGATTGTGGTTATGATGCCAAGCAGGGTGTATAAATGAATCTTGTGTGAGAAAGCATGTTGTGTGAGGTTTTGAGCTCCAGAGTTTTTATTGTTGTATGCATTGTTCACAGGAAAACATGAATAATATTGCCTTAATCTTGATGGTTGATTGAATTGCATGTGAATGTCATATGATCAAGGCCATTTTTGAGAACCCTTCTCTAGCCAAATTTTCACCTAAAATGCTTGAAAATGTTATACCCTTTTTAAACCTTAGCCTTAAACAGGATGTGAACCTTTGTCTTGAAATTCTTTACCTTGAGTTGGGATGAGCTTAATTGTATGCGATGAAAAGGTTCAAGTTTGGGGTTGTATGGGGTAAAATTGAAAGGCAAATGAAAAACATTGAGCTCAAATGTTGAGAAAAGAAAAATTCATGAGAAAAAGAAAAGAAAAGAAAAGAAGCATGAAGATGAGCTCAATGAAAAAGAAAAGGAAAAAGTTGGGAATGAGAGAAATTGGTAAGGAAGAGAGTTGTGCTTAAATGTTGAATATTTTGATAGCTCACTTCACTCAAGGATTTTGCATTCCAGAAAAACCAATTCTTCTTGTTAACCCAACCTCATTACAAGCCTTGGAAAAGTCCTTTTGATGGCATTTTCATGTAAAGATNTTGATTNTTTGAGATGAATGGCAATTTTGTTTCATGTGACTTGTGAATAATAGAGAGTTGGAGTGTTACCTTAAACACTTGAGTGATTGAGTGAAACACTTGCTTGGTATGAACTGTTAATTTTCAGGAGCGCATTTTTGCTTAGTGGATTGGTCATTCATAATGTGTAACATCTGTTGTGCAATCTCTGGATTGAAAACATGCATGCATCTTATTTTGATTTCGCTGAGGATTTGGATTGAGTAGTTTTGTCATGTACTTTGGGAAGGTTGAATCATTGGATGAAAGAGTAGAAAGCCAATTTTGTTTTGTGTGTTGTTTTGTTTTGTTTTGCTTGAGGACAAGCAAAATTATAAGTTCGGGGTGTTAATGAAGGTTGAAAAACAGTAATTTTCATGTGTCAAATTAGACCAAATTACGCCCTTTACTACTTGGAATGAGCTTAGAATCAAGAAAAACTCAATAAATGAGTCTGTAGAGAGTCAAAAGCTGTTTTTAGCGATATTATGCTTGTTTTGCATTGTTTTGTAGTATTTTGGTGAAAGGGAAGAATGGAGTTGAAGATAAAGGTCGAAGACTCAAGAAAATAGAATAAAATTGAAGATTTGAAGAGTCGACGCACCGCCCGGCGGTAACTTACACCGCTGGGCGGTCCAGGGCGAGGAGTAGGCACTAGCGTTGGCGTTGGACGGTTTTGAGGGAAACCGCCGGGCGGTGGTGCGATTTGTGGGAAACCGCCGGGCGCCACACTTGTTCCGTCGGGCGGTGGTCTGTTGGGCTTGAGCCTATTTTCTGTTGCGCTCGTCACCTATAAATACCCCTATTGCGAGTTCAGAGTTATTCTTTTGACAAAGGGGGACGACCAGACCTAATTTTGCTCTCTGGAGAGGATCTCTTGGATGCTTAGGCTCCTTTTCATCTTTTCTAGGGTTTGCTCTTCCATTCTTCATCCATTTTTCATATAGATTCACCATGTCTATGGTGAACTAAACCCTATTGTTGTTGGGGGGAAATAATGTAATCTTTTGATACTCTCTTTTATTGAAACTCTTGATTATTTATATGGTTTCCATATGTTTTGATTGTTAATTGTTGGGTTCTCATATGTGCTTAATGCCTTTATCGTTTAACTCATTTGATAGCTGATGTTTGTCTTTATTGATACGGGGAAGTACAGTAATTTCATGAACTGATGAGTAATTCCTTGACTTTGCAATACCACCTAGGGATAGGGGTAGGACGATCAATTGCTTTTAACTTNNGNTCTATAATGCTGTATTAATTGCTAGGGGAGGCTAGGGATAGCAAGCCAGTAATTAGTATTAGGCTCTTTTCGCCGAGGGATCGGGTTAAGGGTAGGCTAAGAAAGTTGCATGCCAATTAATTAATCAAGCTAATAATTCAAGAGGAGTAAATAAGAGAGAGCGGATTAGATGAAATTGTAAACCCCCAACAACTCCATTCATCAATTGTGTTCTTCTTGTCAATTGAATCAATCTCTTTTTCATGTTCATATTTTATTCGCATATACAATTAATTAATTTTTATTTTCATGTCTTACGATTTTAATTCATGCGAACGATAAGGCCTTTCGAGTCTCTTAGGAAAACGATACTTGGACTTACCATTTATTATTACTCGATACGATTTGGTATGCTTGCCAATCTGTCAACACCCAACAATTGATAATCCAAGCATATGAAGAATCATATAAATAAACAAGAGTTTCAAAAAAAAAGAGTTTCAAAAGATTACATTGTTTCCCCCAACAACAAAAGGGTTTAGTTCACCATTATCATGGTGAACTTAGATGAAAATAATGGAAGAATGGAAAAGCAAACCCTAGATAAGATGAAAAGGAGCCTAAGAATCGAAGAGATCCTCTCCAGAGAGTGAAAATTAGGTCTGGCCGCCCTCTTCTGTCAAAAGGGCGGACAACTACCTGACGACACACTTATGTCGCCTGGTGGTTTGCCCCTGGCAGGGGGCCACTGCCCGGCGGTTTGCCTCTAATCGCAAATCTGCCCAACGCTCTCGCCAGGTGCCTTCTCCTCGCCTTGGACCGCCCAGCGGTGAATTTTGCTGCCGGGCGGTTTCTTGACTCTTCTTTTCTTCAATTTTCTTCCTCTATCTTGAGTCTAAGACCTTCATCTTCAACCCGAATCTTCATTTTCATCAAAATCACTACAAAACAATGCAAAACAACCATAATATCGCTAAAAAAACCTTTTGACTCTCGACTAACTCATTTATTTAGTTTTACTTGCTTCTAAGCTCGTTCTAAGTCTTAAAGGGTGTAAGTTGGTCTATATTGACATATGAAAATAACTGTTTTTCAACCGTTATCACAAAACTCTCATGTATTTGAATTGATTCTTAATTCTCTATGCTTTATTTCATTATTTGTTAGAGTAATTCAACTGCTTTATTCTTGCTTATAAAATAGCATTATCTGTGAGTTGCATGAGTTCCGGGATGAGGGTTATATTACTCCTAAGGGTTTTATTGCTCAGGGATGAGGGTATGAATCTTAGTCGTCTTAACCTCTTGATCTTCACATCTTTTTACCAGGAATGCTAGGAATTGTATGAACTGGTAATTAAGGACAGGCATATTTACCGAGGGATCGGGTTTAAGTGATTTAGTAAGGGACGTTGGCATTAATGCATAAAGAAGAATTCTTATATACATGAGACGGAACTTGGTGAAATCTAACCCCAACAACATACTCATCTCATATCAATCAACCTCCATTCATATATGTGCTCTTTTGCCACTGATCAATTTTATTTTGTTTTATTTTATTCTTTTTGCAATACAATCCATGATCTCTTTTATTCTAAGTCTTAATTAATCTTGTTTTCACACAACTGTTCAGCGCCAAGAGTCCTCTGGGATACGATACTTAGTCTTACCATTTTATATTACTTGTGCGACTCGGTACACTTTCCGATTTGCCTCAACAAGTCTTTGGTGTCGTTGCCGGGGATTCACGATTTAAGCTATTCTATTTGTGTGATTCTTGATTAATTTTGGATTTATTTTATTTTTCAATTTCTTTATCTTTATTTTTCAAAATCCCTAATTTCCATTTTTGTTTTATTTTATTTTTGTGCTAACAATATTTTCTAGGGATTTGTGTTTTTTTTATGCAGGATTGTGTTAGAACTAGGAACAACAAAAATTCTGAACCTCTTCTTGAAGGACTTGAGACCAGCAGAAGGCCAAGAAAAAATAAATTATCTAGAGAACCTTCTCTAGAAACAATCACAATGGCTTCCCAAACTGGTGATGGAGAAAGCAATGCTAGCAGACGTACCTTGGTAGATTACATAACAGTTGCTGGCCCTCATCACTTTAACAGCATTGCAAGGCCAAGGGTCAATGCTGCGAACATGGAGATAAAGCCTGCTCTAATTCAACTTGTAAAGAGCAAACAATTCAATGGACTGTCTCATGAAAGTCCATATGATCACCTGACAACATTCGATGAGATTTGCAACACTGTGAAAATAAATGGGGTTCCTGATGAGGCTATCAAACTGAGCCTATTCCCCTTCTCGTCTTTGAGGTGACGCTAAAGTATGGTTGAAGTCTTTTCCTGAGAACAAATTCACTCGATGGGAGGATGTGGTAGCCAAATTCCTCAACAAATACTTCCCACCATCAAAGATAAACAAAGGGAAGCAAGAGATTTCTTCTTTTAGAAAGGCATGGAGGAGACCTTGGGACAGGCATGGGATAGATATAAGAGCTTGCTGAGAAAGACGCCTACCCATGGTTTCGATGAAGGAACGGTGATCCTTCTTTTTCTTGGAGGCCTTTTGTCACAAACCAAATTGATGCTCGATGCCTCAGCTAGAGGCAGGATCAAATGCACGACTCTTGATGAGGCCTATGAATTAATTGAGAACATGGTTGCCAGTGACAATGAGATGCATAATGAGAGAGGAACTTCATCCCAACCTAAAGGAGTTTTTCAACTATAGCCTTATGATGCCTTGCTTGCCCAAAATAAAATCATCACTCAACAACTGGAGATCCTGACTAAGAAGGTGATGCAGCCACAAAAAGAACATCAGAACGTGGCACAAATTCAGCAACAGCTCTGCGAGTAATGTGGTGGTGACCATATTAATGGTCAATGTGAAATGCCCGAGAGTCTCAATGAAGAAGTTAACTACATGGGCAATCATAATCAATTTCGCTCCAATAACTACAATCAAGGGTGGAAATCTCACCCATGTAATGGACAAGGGCAATTTGGACAAACTTGTGGACAATACAATAAGCCACCACAACAGCAACAACAGTGGCAGAAACAACCCTCTTCATCAGACAAATATGCAAAGCTTGAAGAAACTCTCCATCAATTCATGCAGGCAACCTACTCTAACCAAAGAAGCACAGAAGCGACTATTAGAAACCTAAAAACACAGATGGGCCAATTAATCCAAATGGTCCATCAAATGCAACAAAAGTCACATAAAAATTTTTGGGCTAATACTGAGGTTAACCCCAAGGAAGAATGCAGGGCTATAGCAAGCCTGGAAGATGAGAGAGAGAAAGAGAGGGAAGAAAAAAAGAGTGAAAAAAGAGAACAGAGAGATAAAAAAAATAGGGAAAAGAAAAAGAAAGATTGAGTAAGGGTGAAAAAAAAGAACAAAGTGAAAAAGAAGTTTTGAGTCAGATAGAAAAAGAAGAGGTTGAGAGAAAAAAAGAAAAAAAAGAAGAAAAAGAAAATTTTGAAAAAAATATCAAGCGCCCTGAAGAACAGGTTACAAGAAAAATACAAGCAGGGTGCCTTGAAGAAATCTCGAAAGAATTGGAGATAAGAGTGCCTGTGATAGAAGCCTTACAGAAGATCCTTAAATACACAGAATTTTTTAAAAAGCTCCTCGAAAAAAAAAATCTAAAAGAGGAGACAACTGAAAAACAAGGGGATTGCAGCATGATCTTGTAGAGGACTTTTCCTCCAAAAGAAGAAGACCCAAGAAGTTTCATACTCCATACCCAGCAACGTTCCCCCCCACAATGTAACAGTCTCAGCTCTAGGTTTTAGTGCCTTTTATATGCTGGACGGTGATGTGCATGGGTGTGTGCTGCTGCACCTCATTCTCTGTTGATGCTAAACCCTTGAAGCCCACTTCCGTGTTGCTCCTTCAAGCTTGCTATGGGCTGCCGTTACGTTGCTGTTTGCAACCCTATTCTCTCCAAAAGCAAACCTCAAGCACGCAGCTGAACGTGTTGCTGCTAGTGGGCCGAAGCTGTGACAGCTGCAGCTTGTAGTCCGCATGTGCTTTTAGTTGAATCCAACAACATGCAACTTTCTTTCTTTTTGGACGTGAGTTGCTACCTTCTCAACAAGCTTAAATGAACGTGTTGCTTCCTCTCTTTGTTGGACCAGCTTGGACCTGCTACACCGCTTCTTCAAATACTAGATGCACCTCTTCAAATATTGGATGACTCTGGACTTGCACCGCTTGCTGCTGAACCACCAAACCCAAGCGCAGGACCGTGGAGGCTGCAGGTGGGCCGTGTGATGTTGGAAGTTCTTCTTCAGCCCAAGAGATGATGCTGCTATGGGACGCTACTTGAGGAGCGTGTTCCATGTCCGTGAAGGCTGGTGTTGGGCTGTAGTATGCTGCGTTCGTGAGAGCTGCTGTTACGTGGGCTGCACCCCTTTTATCCAAGCTGTTGGATGAAACTCAATGTGGGCCGTTGTCTTCTTCTTCTGCTGCTGCAGCGCATGGACTTGCTTCCAAGCAACTGGAGCTGGAGCTCTCCTTCATGTGCTGGACGTACCTCTTTCACACCTCTTTCATTTGCTTATGGCTGCACCACTTCAAATATGGGTTGCTACTTGCGTGGGCTGCTGGCATGTGGGCTCTGGAGTGCACAACTTCTTCATTCCCCAAGAAAAGGAAAGATCTCCTCTTTTCCAAGCCCGTTGGACGTGTGTATTACTCCTGGCCCGTGACAGCTCTTACCCCCAATGAAGATATGCAACAGCGTGTTGGTTTTGCTGTTGAAGGCTGCTGTTGTGTTAAATGGGTGCTGCTACATGCGTGGAGTTTGGGTCGTAGTGTTGCTGATGCANCGTATGGTCGCTGCTGCACCTCCTTCCAAGATGAGGCCAGATGCTGTCTAAGTTGCTTGTGGCGTGGGCTGCTGCTGATTACACCAATGTGGGCTGCTGCCTTTCTTCAATATCACAAGGCCCGCTGCTGCTGTGTGCGTGTAGATAGCTGGGAGAGCTTTTAAATGGAATTAGCCACCTCCTGAAGCTGGACGTATTGCAACGTGAAGCTGGATGTTGCAGGCCCATCATGTGCATGGACGTAGGATGCATGAAGCTTGGGTCGTGATGCAGCGTGAGCGTGTGAAGATGGATGGCAGCTGCTGCGTTTTGTGTTGCTGGGCATCCAACATTCTCCAAGTTAAAATCACGTGTTCCCTCATATTCTGGACCTCTTCTCCAAGCAAAAATAATTGAGTCCAGCAGCATCTTTTCTTCAAGAATGCCTTTGTCCATTGTGGGCTCTGGGCTGCAGCAGTTCAATTAAATTCAACTCCCTTTCCAAGTGCACCCCCGATTTAAATGTGTTGCACCCTCTTCTCATAAGCCCAAGAATAAAATGACCATAGTGTCCTCCTTCTTGAGCACACTTGTTTTGTGGAGAGTCTTGAATTGTGTGACAACTCTCAATATGCCTAAAATTATATTTCCAAAATTTTCCCTGAAAATAATAATGCAAATAATTAGCTCGGAAAATTCAAATTAATTAAAATTCGAATTTCCGGTCAAATTAAGCATAATTAGCAGAAACGGGAAAATACCGGACATTTAAACACAATTCCCTGATTAATTTCGGTACAATAAACTAAGTGAAGTCGAGAAAATATCGACTCATCACCCACATAGACATTTGGAGGAGTACTACACACTATGCTCTTTAATGAAACATCTAGATGTCCCAGATGAGGATATGTTCGTAAGGGCATTTGGGCATTCATTACACGGAGCAGCAAAGGATTGGTGTTATTGTCTTCCTCCAGGATCCGTCACCAGTTGGGAAGATCTGAAGCATCATGTTCTGAGGGTATATCTGAGGTTCAGCCTCTTACACTGAGATTGCGTGTTATACCCCTGCATGTTATTTCTGTGGAACCATATTGCACTAACCATGTTGCAGGAGGTACATATGAATTTGACCAACACACACCCATGGTGGAAGACAAAGGTGCCGACAGTTTGAAGATTAATAGGCACCAGCTGAACCCACTCATCAACGATCACTGCTTCTTAGATCCAACTGTGGAGGACATCTCCCTACTTGATCAAATCTGGAGACTGAAGAAATTCCTCCTCAAGACTTCTTTGTTGGATCCGGTAGTGGAAGAGATCTCCCTGAATGTCCAATATTGGCAATTGCCACCATGATCAGGGGAGTTTTCCTCTTTCCCTTCTCCTCCCTTTCCCGCTTTTATTGCACTTGTCCATGATCTGTTGATTGTTCTGATTTCTGATCTGATGATTGTGACACATTGAGGACACTGTGTAGTTTAAGTGTGGTCTATTGGGGGAGATTTCTATTTTCTTTGTTAATTTTTTTTGTTTTCTGTGTTAAATTTTTTTGTTTTCAAGGTAGTTTTTGTTTTATCTTGTGTATAGTTTTACCTGTTTCTCTTGATTTCTGGACTTTGTTTAGGTTGTAGATGTGTCCTTCACTTCATTGATACTCTGATTAGCTTGAAATCCTTGCTTTTCTTTATTGGAAGATGATTATGATGTTTGAGAGGTTGAATTGATTGTGACAAATACCCTGTGTGAGATTTGAGCCACTTGATATTCTTTCTTGTGTGTGATATGTCTCTTGATTGCTTGCACATATGCCTTGGTTGGACTCTTGTTGTTGATTCTTGATTGATATGCATGTTTGGAAGTGATAAAGGCAATTTGTTGTTGAGCCTCTCTAGCCAAATGAGCCTACCTTGTTGTGATCCTTTGATAGCCCCTTTGAGCCTATACTTTTCCCCATTTCTTTGTTTTGAAGCTGATACACTAGCCTTAAGTGAAAAACCATGATTACCTTAACCTTAGGGAATTTTGGAACTTTGGAATTGTTTTGGGAATAAGTGCGGTGTCCTAGGAGTTTCAGATTAATTGGCTAGTGAGTCCTCTTCTTGTCGTGTTTTTGTAAATATGTGTTGTATCTTGTCTCTTGAAATTGTTGATTAAAGAAAAGAGTCAGGATGAAAAAAAAAAGAAAAAAGAGAGAGCAGAAAAACAGTGAAAAAATGAAAAAAAAAATTGTGAATAATGGAGTTAAGAAGAGGATGGAATTAGAGGTTGTGGGTGTGTTTGAATGTGTTTACACTTGTTCCCCATTGCTCCTCTGTTCCTTATGGTTTGTAGCTTCTTATCTAGATGTATCCTCCCTTTTCCTTGGCCCCATTACATCCATAAAAGACCTTTTGATTTAAACATGCATATGTTTCGAGTGTTGATATTAGAGGCTTGCCAAGACTGTTTGTTGCTTATTTTCTTGAGTGCATTGAGTTGAATTGTTTACCATAGACACTTGAGAGAAACAGTGATAGTGCATCTGTGAGGTTCTGTTGCTTTTGATTTACCTCTCGAGCTGATTGATCATTTTGCCATGTCTTGAATTGCTTGGATGATTTCATGAGTATCTGTTTTCTCTGATTCTGTGATTGGATATTGTCTACTCCCCTTCTTTGTACAATAAGCTAAGTGAAATCAATAAAATATCGACTCATCAGGTGGCCAGACCTAATTTCACTCTCTGGAGAAGATCTCTTGGATGCTGAGGCTCCATTTCTTCTTATCTAGGGTTTGCTTTTCCATTCTTCATCCATTTTTCATCTAGATTCACCATGACAATGGTGACTAAACCCTATTGTTGTTGGGGAAAACAATGTCATCTTTTGATACTCTCTTTTATTGAAACTCTTGTTTATTTATATAGTTTCCATATGCTTTGATTATTAATTGTTGGGTTCTTATTTGTGCTTAATGCTTTTATCGTTTAACTCATTAGATAATTGTTGTTTGTCTTTATTGATACGGGGACATACAGTAATGTCATGAACTGGTGAGTGATTCCTTGATTAAGCAATACCACCTAGGGATAGGGGTAGGACGATCAATTGTTTTTCACTTCTGCTCTATAGTGCATTATTAATTGCTAGGGGAGGCTAGGGATAGCAAGTGGTAATTAGTAATAGGCTCTTTTCGCAGAGGGATCGGGTTAAGGGTAGGCCAAGAAAGTTGCATAACAATTAGTGAATCAAGCAAATAAATCAAGAGGAGTAAATAAGAGAGAGCAAATAAGATGAAATTGTAAAACCCCAATAACTCCATTCATCCATCGTTTTCTTTTCGTCAATTGAATCAAATTTTTTTTGCATGTTTATATTTTGTTCTCATACCCAAATAATTAATTTTTATTTTCAAGTTTTACGATCTTAATTCACACGAACGATAAGGCCTTTCGAGTCTCTTGGGAAACGATACTTGGACTTACCATTTTATTATTACTTGAATGATTTGGTATGCTTGCCAATCCGTTAACACTGACAAGCAGATTGATTGAGAAATTGCCTCAATTAAAATTGTTAAATCAATTAGCAATGCTCATATTGTGAACTGCACTTTTCAAATTGCTTCTTTCTTTTCTTTGCAGTTTTAGAAACCAGCTATCAAGAGTATCAGATCATTATTCAAGAGTGTTTTGAAATTGAAAGCTTTTTCTACAATTCACAACAGAACAATGAACTACTATACTTCAACTGATTAGCAGATTTACATGTGGAAAGCAAAGCGGTTCAACTTAAATGAAAACAAGGAAAGATCATACATGAATCAATCCCAATATAGAGTTTGCTAGTGTGACAGAATGCACTTTCAAAGGCAAAATTGAATGCAGATATGGAAAATTAGTGAATACACATTAGATGTTGATTAAAACAGATTAGCCATAGCATTGTTCAACAAATTAGCTTATGCAAAACTCAACTCTACAAACATTAACAACAATAGACTAACACTAATGAAACAATATACACAAATGACTCAAAGATAGAGACAATATACTGAACTTATTAATGAACTAATACTAAGCATATAATGACACACTTCAAGACTTACACAGACTAAAAGGAAAAACCAGTTTGGTGAAACTGGTCAAATCACATATCTGCTGATTAATCAATGTGCAACTGAGCTGGGCTGAGCCTCTCATTGCTCACTTGGTATTCACTTGTTACTGGTTTTTCAGAAACCAAGCAAAGCTATCAAAAATCATTAAACAAATTCAAGAAACATGAGATTCATTATCTTTACCACTAAAATCTGCCACCAAGCTCGTTTATCCAAATTTCATAGCTTATATATGGTGAACAGAACTTACTCAATACAGGAAACTCAAATGAATCACAAAATACAAGCATCAACTAGTTAAACTCGAATTTAATTGACAATTAAAGCAAAGCACAAGACTAGGACATGACAAAAATGGATTTTCAAATTAAAAGACTCAAACAAGAAGGTTCTTGATTCACTTTGCAATTGAAACCTTGGGGTATCTGGAGTGTATTCTCGGTCTGGAAGGGTGGAGAATGGTTTTGGAAGCTTGTTTGGTGGAGGAAAACCGAAAATGAGTGTAGTAAGGAGAGAGAAATGCACATTTAATTTTTTACCTCATTTGGCCATGCACAATATAAAGCACATTTACCATAGAAAGAATATTTCCCTTTTGGTCTTGACCCTTTGCTAGCTTGACGTGAATTGCATTGAAGAAGAGGATGGTTGTGTTTGTTTTTATTCCCTTTGACTTTGCACATGTGGCACCTTGGTAGAAGAGATTATAGAACCTTTTGGAGTGTGGAATATGGAAGGCAACGTTTTTTTTACATCTTCGCTTAGTTGATGTAACTGAATGGTGTAATTTAGATTTGATATTAACACTGCGTTCGCTTAGTTCACTTTTATGAAAACAGGGTTGACCTTCGCTTAGTTGGTTAACTTTGTTGGATTAGAGGTTTGAGTCGCAACTTTGTTTTGTTGATCTGTGATTGGAAACATTGTGATTAAGTTAATGACCAACCGTTTTTATTTTGTATGTGATTTCGTCTTGCAATTCTGTTTTTACATTTCTGTTGCATCCGTGTTTTAATTTAGTTTATCCGCATTCACAATCCTTTCACACCCCCCACTTTGTGTTTGACTTGATTCTCGTACCGCAAAATTGGTCCTTGAGAGACGACCTAGGAGTCATTCCTAGCTATACTGCACTTCTAATATGCAATTAAATTTGTATGGGCCACGACACCCATCAAATTTTGGCGCCGTTGCCGGGGACCAACGATTCGGTTTTAGGTCTTTTGTTGTGTTAGTGTGTGTTGTCTTGTCTTGTGTTGTGAGTGTGAGTGTGATGTTTTGTTTTGTGTGTTCGTCATTGTGTGTTGCATTTGGGTAGCTTTAGTTGCATATTTTCATTGCATTCTTCTTTTCCCCCCTCTTTCTACATGTCTACCTATTTTGGTTATGTGGATATTGTTTCTTCTGCCTATGTCCATGACTTTGATTCTCCTTCGGCAATTAACTCTGATATTGCTTCTCATGCATATTCTGCTGACTTTCATGTTGAGAATAGTGGTTCCTCCTCCATCTCATGAGAGTGCTCCTAGGGAGCCGTTTCCACTTGATGAGGACACTACAGGAAAACTTTAATTTACCGAAGGATGATTACGGACGGCCTGTAGGCCTTCGGTAAATCTTAATTACCGAAGGCTTTTCCGAAGGCCATGTTAGGTGTACATTACCGAGGGGCTTTGGCCGTCTGTATTGGCACAGTGACTGTAGCGAAGGAATATGACCGTCGGTATGTTGCAAAGACTTAATGAAATAAAAGTTTGGGATTTCCCTCTCCCATGATGTTATTTTCGCGAAATTCCTGAGTGTTCTTCCCTAGC
>NW_014542711.1:0-1119 GCF_000741045.1 Vigna radiata var. radiata
GTAATATAGTGTTTATAAAAAAAAGTGTGCTACACCAATTCCTTTTAAAAACTACTTCTTTGGAGGAAATTACTCATTCGTATACTTTATGTTAGAGCTCGTTATTGTATTATGTTACGTATCAAGGAACGTGGAATTCGGAAGCTTGTATGTGTCGGTCAGTACCTATTATATGCCCTATGAAGTAATGGCGTCTGTTTTGTGAACGGGACTTTCAACTTTCGTTCATCGCAGAATTTACAATCATGATGTCGTGCTATGGAAACAATTACGGTATCTTCTAGGTGTTTATCGAAATTAATAAATCATCTACTTCCTTGAGACTCTGCAGTTCGTTAGACGGGACCGAAACGCATCTTTAGACACCAAAATTATTGAATTCCGTCGCTTTGTTGCTTTTAAAAGCTTTTGAACTCTCAGCTAAGGACCCAAATAAGCCAGTTAGGTACGTGTAGCTATGGTGTCGTTGCCTCGACCGGGCTGTGCTGTGTGCTGCGTTGCCATGTGTTGGAGGATTGGCTACTTGCCCGGATGTGGCTACCGCCACTCATGATTTTCCGAACGAAGAAGTCTTAAGTATCCAGCTACAAGTAGGTACTCGACCAGATCTTTTCATTTGTAAGTTGTACATTTCTTCGCCCGTAAACAGAGTATTTTTACTCAACTTCATTGGAAACACCCCAGAAATTTTTATTGTTATGTCAACAAACCAAGCAATTATTTATGTCCAGTTTTTAAGACGTAACCTGTAGAACACATCAGCTCAAAACTTTTGCAGATTCTGATTTTGGATCTGATCCNATGGATCGTAAAAGCATTAGACGATATTTCATTCAATCGTAGAGTAATAATGTTGTTCTGTGGCAAATAAAAAATCGGCAGGTTACTACTCTACCTACTTGTCCTAAGGCATCGAGTAGGTTGCGGCACTTAATGCTTGTGCTAAAAAACTTAAGTTTCTGGTTCGATGAGAACAGTAGGTACGCTCTTTTTAATGACAAAGAGCTACTCATTCCTTTGGTCTGCGTGAGGTTACTCAATCAACATTCTTTATTGCACAAAATTTAGAAACTCGTCGGAGCAAGCATATTGATATCAAGTAGGTATCACTTTCTTACA
>NW_014542712.1:0-1100 GCF_000741045.1 Vigna radiata var. radiata
TTCAAGTTAGTACCTATCATATTTTGATAATTACAATCAGAGTCCTAATGAACTATTTGTCTATTTTTTTTATTTTTCAATGAAAATTATTTATTCAAATATAAAATTATTAATTAATAATTATTCTTCTTTCTTATTTGATTTCTATTATGAATTTTAAACTAAAATTTTTAATATTTTTGNATTCTAATGCTAATTCTGTTGCAACATTCATCATTAATAAAATTCATAGATGTTTTNTACTGAAATCTTAGAAGAATGAAAATAAAACAAAACCATAAATTATCCATATAAATAGATGTTAGAATTTATTAGAAATGATTTAATTTTTTTTATATTGAAATACATGATTTTGGGTTTACGGGATTAAAATAACAAAATTGTGTAATACAAACCTATGAACTCAAGTTCATTGTTTAGTTCCAATTGAAGGCAATATAAATGAGTGGACCAAGCTTATTTCTCCAAGAAATTTCTTATAAGTAGGAAGATTCATTTAGCCATATGTCACATGGCATATGAAATTTAATGTAAAGAATAAACTTTAGGTAGATTTTTTTCTTCTCTTTCAATAGAAACCTTATATTATTTTATTTATCTTCAGTTAGGCACTAATCATTCTTATTTATTTCATTTTATTTACCTTCAGTTATACACATATCTTACTTATTTGTTTAATTTAATTTACTTCGCAATGGTCATATTGATTTATTTAATTTAAATTACTTCCAATTAATATTAGTTCTATTAATTATTTAAATTAATTTACCCCTTAATTATGTATTGATGTTGTTTATTTATATTTTATCTCTAATTACGTATTGATNCTATTTATTTATTTTATTTTATGTATCTCAACTAATGCATTAGTCATATTTATTTATTTTATTAAGTTTATCTTAAATTATGTACATATTCTTTATATTAATTTATATTTTTCTTATTAATATTTGTTTATAACATTCTATTCCATATGTAGTTATTTTTTTAAAGTTCTTGCTTTGATTCTTATTTTATTTTATNATTATTTTATGATTGGAAAAGTAAAAGTAAATATTATTTTATTTAATAAGTTTGATAAAAGAAAGTCACATGTTATT
>NW_014542713.1:0-1062 GCF_000741045.1 Vigna radiata var. radiata
CAAAAATCGTCTCTCATCATTTTCATTATACCGGTTCAATGCATAACCGGTTCAAAAATCGTCTCTCATCTTTTTATTTACACCGGTTCAATCCATAACCGGTTCAAAAATAGTCACTCATCTTTTTCTTTACACCGGTTCAATCCATAACCGGTTCAAAGTCGGACAATTTAAATTAAATTACTTAATAGAATATTAATACAAATAAATTTAGTATTTCTAAAAGGTAAAATTAAATGAGTTGCAGGAAAATATAAATTTTTTAAAATTTGCATTCTAAAAAATAACTTTAATGTGATTTATCTAAATAAAAAATATAAATATATAAAGCTAAATTTAAAAAAGTCTATAATTAATATATTTTCTATTAATAAGTATATTTTGATNACGTATGTGATGACAAATTTAGAATTATTTTCTAAAATAAAAATTTGCTTTTCTTAACGTTTAAAGTAGAATCTTAAATTAGGGGGTTATTTGATGAAATAGAAATTCAATGAGATTAGAGATGTGCTCATAGAATCGTCAAACACGAAATTGTCATTAGAAGAAATATGAGGAGGAAACGTTTAGAGTTAGTCTTCAAAAACTATGTTAGTTTTTCATGAGACAAGAGTAACGGAATATAGGATTTCACCATTTAAATAATTTACTTTTACGAAAGATACTCTCATCATTAATAATATATATATATATATATATATATATATATATATATATATATATATATATATATATATATATATACTTTATAAATATTAGTCTTGATATAAATTTTAAATATATAAAATAAAATAAAAATATAATATATTTTAGAGTTATTGAATTAGGTTAAAACTTGTGAACTAAGGTTTATCACATGTTTAGTTGGAAGAATAAACTATGGGAAGAAAATAGAAGAAGTATAGAAAGAATATGACAGTGGAGTTTCCAAAAACGTTATTAGGAAAATGATATTGAAGCATTGGAAAGGTGTAGTTTAGATAGAGAGAGGAAGGGTGCTACGTATGAATGAAAGGAAGGTTCTTCAAAAGCTCAGAAATTATCACTAGTGAAAAATAG
>NW_014542714.1:0-1233 GCF_000741045.1 Vigna radiata var. radiata
CTTAGGATCATTTTGAGTGCTTACTTTCTTGATAGCTTTGTTTCTTGCTTGTCTTCATTGATTTGTCTTGGTTTTGTACCACACATGTGACTTCTGTTCAGCTGATCTGTAATTGAGCTTTTCTTTCCTTTATGAATCTGTTCTTGAATCTGTTCATTCCATTATCTTGTGGCCATTCTACCAATACCTTTGCTTAGCCTAGCCATTCTTTTCTGATTGAGAATTTGATGTTATTCTGGAAATTGAAAGAAGGCAATTGTGATTGGTAGCATCCTAGGTGGAAGTTATCCACATGATTCTTTGGCTTAGACTGAAAATTCTTTTAAACCCACCCTTTGAGAGTCTTAAACTGTTAGAGAGTACCCTGAGTTGTGAGCTTTGTGGGCTGCATCTAAAAGCCAATATATCCTTGTTGAGAGCGTGTTTTACTCAAGTTCTGAATATGAATTGTGCTAACCAACTAGTTTTGCATAGTTTTGTCTTCATTGCCATGCACAGGTGGTGCTGGATAAAGAAGAGTCACAAACACTTGCTGCAGTGAAGCCGTTGAGCATACCAGAACCCTCACTGAGATCATTTTGGAACATCAACAGATGCTAGTTTAAGCCAACAGAGGCAGAAACATTTTACGTGGAAGTGTTAAAATAAACTAGTCTCTTGTTTAAGCCGAGAATTGCTAGCAAGATTTGGGAACACGTGAATATTCTACAGAGTTGGAACAAGATTAAGACAGGGAAGACTTTAAATTGATGTGTAACTCTTCCTGTAATTTGTTTGCAAAGGGTCTACTAATCTACGTGTTTTGATACTATTGTAGGAGTGGTTGTTAAACTCGCTTTTAGTCGCATCAAGGCCAACAAACTTGATTTCCCCACTAATGAAGTATAGTGGTCAACCAAGGATCAATCCAAGGACTCAACTATGATTAAGTTTCAGAAATGTTTGATTAAAATCTTATGTTATTTATTTACTAATACAATGTGGGGAAGAGAAATGAAAACAAAGAAATTAAAAAAAATAAGAAAGCCAAACTATAATCTGTCTAAAAGAAATGAAGGAAGGTGATAAAGAAATACCTGAAACCTAAGCTAAAATATAAATCTATGTAAAACAGTACAGAATCTAAACTAAAATGAGAATTGAAAGCAACCTAAAACTAACATGCTAAAAATTAACAAAGCAAGGAAACTAAAATTAAAACTAACACTGAATATAGAAACTATAATTGAGTGA
>NW_014542715.1:0-1127 GCF_000741045.1 Vigna radiata var. radiata
GATAGATTGAAAGGGTCCGTTCTGGTTCAAGGACAAATTTCTCGGTTTTAGCGTTTTAATGATTTTCATGTCTAAATTGCTAATGCTGTGCATTGTTTGCCCGCAGATCACTAAATTTTGTTGAATTGAAGAATTAAAGGAGAAAAGAAAGCCAGGTAGCTTCAAAGTGAAAGCAATAACCTAAAATATGGGATCTGCCTCACAACCTGTAGACTCCAATGTCCGTCCTGCTGAGAATGTAAGTTATTTCTTTGTCCTCTCTTCTGTTTCTCTTTTTCCATATCGGTTTGTGCCTGAAAAGCAATAGTTTGTAACAGCAAGACATTTCAATAATAAATTAGGCAAAGGATTATATATAGTACCTATTCAAAGAAAGTTTCTCAAGTGAGGGATGTCATTTCTGTAATAGGTTTCCTTCCCTTTCAGCCATTATTTATTCCCAAAGCAAGAAGACTTCTAAGTATATAACATTTGTCTGAAAAGTTTAAAGCATTCTGATTTGAAGCTCAATTTTAATTTTTCTACAATTTATGTGTGTGGGCTGCCTAATTGTTCATTTTAAGTGTAAACTGTTTTAGACGACTGTGTCAGAGGCTGTTATGAAAACTTCATTGAATATCCCAGAAAATTTACTCACAATCAGATATACTTAAGAAAAATCCATCCCCTACCAAGTACAAGTTACATTCATGTCATTTCTTTCGGCATTTAAATGAGCCAACAATTTTTTAATTTGTTTCCTCTTCCAACTCTACTTATTCAATTTTATTTTAATTTCTTTACAGTTACACCTTTTAGCGCTATGATCTAGGTTTTCCTTGAGAAAAAGAGTTGAAGACTCATTACTTGAAAAGTGTGGCATTTAAATCTTCGACTAAAGGTCTTGTTATTAGTCAATATGAGCAAAAAATTTTCCTGCTACCTGTCGAGCTCAGGCAAACGGTATCGCTTTGAACGACAGCAAAGGAATCACCCAGAGACAGATAGCGAGATGGAAGACGCAACGTCCGAAACTTCAAGTCAATGTGACTCTGAAAACAAATCTTCCTCTTCAACTATTGATGAGCCAAATCTAGACTTCCCTAGCTCCGCTCATAGTGCAGACAATAGTGGAACTTCTCCCTTTG
>NW_014542716.1:0-1233 GCF_000741045.1 Vigna radiata var. radiata
AAAAAAAAAATTAAACCTATACCTTCCCACCCCCACACTTAAGATGCACATTGCCCTCAATGTGTGAGTGGGTAAGGCTTCCTAACAACAACACAAACAAACCACAACTATGTACAGATCAAACATGCAGAATTATACAAAAAAAAATGGAAAAAGAAAACTAAAACTACAAACTATACTAAGAAGAAAATTTGTTCAAATAGGCCACAAGTCAAAATTGATCTTTTTAATTTTTAGGTAAAACAACATATTATCTATTCTACCATTTACTATGCTAGTTAAGACTATGTACATTACTAACAAAAATCTAAAACTACAATTAAAGAGAAAAGTAAAGAAATGGCTTATTGTTTTTGGTGTTTCTCCATTGTGCTCAACTCCCTCTTGTAAGGTTTCCATGGCTGCATTGAAGTTGTCCTCCTCAAGCATTTGTTGCAGCAATTGCATCAGCTCTCTCTTCAAGGCTGGCAACTGGTTTTGCATTTTCCAAGCATATTTCTGCAATAACCAGAGCTCTTCTTTCCCAGCTAGCTCAACCAGAACTTCTTTCATGCCTTCCGTGTATGCATCATCCTCTTCATTTAACTCTGCAGAGCATTCACTAAATTCAAAGTCAACATGCATAAGTGGATCATCAAACGTTGCATCTTTGTTAACAGGGAACTCAAAATCATTTTCAATAAAGATTAGTGCATCAAAGGCTGGACACATAACATCAATACAATCAGCAGGGGTATCTGTCAAAGACATTCCGACGTTTAAGTTAGTAATATAACTGATTGGTTAGCAAAGCAAGTGATGCATATAATATACATAATAATCATAAAATCATATTTAGAACCTTTATTTATAATAGTTGTGATGGATCTTTACCTCTCATTGACCTAATAATGGTTCAATCACACCTTCATCTGCATTAGGGACTTAATGAATCACTACCACTAATAATCTGACCATACTATTAGGTCATATTAGACGCGGCCTTGGCCTGGATGGATGACCTGGATGGACGGTTTAGAAAGATAATCTGAGTGGACGGTCTAGGTGGACGACCTAAAAGGACGACCCGGTTGAACGAGCCAGGTAAACGGCTTGGGTGGCCAGCTTGGGAAGACAATCTGAATGGATGACCTGGACAACCTGAATGTTTAGTCTGTGTGATGCTTGGTCCCATGACAAACCATACAGGTGTGAGGTGTGGAGACATACGGTACATCAAACTTTTTTTTTTTT
>NW_014542717.1:0-1676 GCF_000741045.1 Vigna radiata var. radiata
ATAATCCGTATATAAATTACATACGGATAATCCGTATATAATTTACATACGGATAATCCGTATGTAATATCCGTATATAAATTACATACGGATAATCCGTATATAATATTCATATATAATTTCCATACGAAAAAATCTGTATGTAACTTTATATCTATAAAAAATAATAATCTCATATTTGCATTCAATAACTAGAAATTTTATATATTTAATAAGAGATAAACAAAACTTTCGAATTAACAATACATATATGCAATATATAATAAATACACAAAAATATGTATTTAGAAAAGTGAATTCAAATTACTATGACAATTAAAGTGCAATATATATTTACGTAAAAACAACTTAAGGGTAAAAATTGAGATAAAAGATTGAAATTACAATTCCTGGTGCAGTTTTACACTTCATTCATGTTTAACCTCTTCATTAGAAATCTGCATTATAATGAAGAAAACAATATCATAAGTTTTCCAAATCTCATCTGCATAAATCAAATCTCTTCTTTAATGTAATGGAATGAACTATGGTCATAAATACTATTTGTCTACGGCTGATAGATCACAAATTAAATTAAATGGTAGAAATTTAAAAACAACCAATAATTTATAGTAAAAATTCACAATCTGGTATATGGACACTTGTATATTTTAATTAAAGAAATTATATCAGAGTTATAAAGATAAAGCAACTAAAAGATGGAGGTAAAGAAATTACATCAGAGTTATAAGATTCAAAAACCATAAGCTATAACAGGAGTCACCGAAGAACATCCTTACAGTGGCAAGGGCCTTGCAGTAACCACACCTGTAAAACATTATAAATTTATCAAGAAAAATATTGAAAATAAAAATTTAAAATGAAAAAAAAAACTATAGATATAATGAAGTTTTGCAAATCATCTAGGTATACTTACCATGGTGCATACAATTCCACCAGAACATCTTTTGTTTCATCCAAGACAACCTCATCAAAGTTATCTCGGGAGAGAATTACCACNCTGGATGGAGCAGAAGCTATCTTCACATTAGTACCTGCGTTAACAAAACATTTGATATCAATGCTAAATTGAGTTAATATTATGCAAAGAAATGATACAAGAATATACCAGAGAAGTTCAAGCAACACACTATTTCTCTTACTCTCTTTACTATTAGTGAAAATTTATTGAAAATTTTAAGTCATGAGTGGGTTCGTAAATAAAGTGTGAAACCCACAAAATTGTTTGATTTCAATAAAATTTAGCCAATAATAAAGAGTGTGTTCAAGATTGTATGTTGCTAACAATAACCAGATGCTCCAAAAGAAATCCATCTCATACCTGAAGAAGAGTACAAACTCAAAATTAATGGAACAACCTTTTCAATTTAGCATAGTTAGAGTTATAAGTAAATCAATTACAAATAAATTAAATTAATCACAGTCATATGAAAGCTAAAGCTAGGCTTATTTATAAACCAAACAAGATTTTCAGTTCATTAAGTTGTTAATGAACCAAGGAAACCAGGAACCCGAGAGCTGACACTCACTCCAACCTTATTTATAACGAACCAAGTTGCATGTTATCNAATCACTTTCCCTCAAAATGTACTTCCAATCAATAACTGAATTAAGGTCAAAACCTAAGATCATACAAAAAAAACATTTACTTAGAGCTTCAGAATTTTCACTTACTT
>NW_014542718.1:0-1483 GCF_000741045.1 Vigna radiata var. radiata
TCCCTTCTCACCATCATCAGAAACTCTCGTCAACTCTACAAGAAGCCACAGCAGACAATGGCCAAGCTTGCAAAATTCTATGGCCCCATAATGCGTTTCACCATCGGCCAATCAACCACCATAGTAATCTCTTCCACAATCGCAGCCCAAGAGATTCTTCAAACCCATGACACCCTATTCTCTGACAGAACAAACCCCGACATCACAACATCGTACAACCACAACCATTACAGCTTGGTCTTTCTCCCTGTCTCACCCCTCTGGCAAGAACTGAGAAAAATTTGCCACGNAAANTTGTTTTCNGTCAAAACCCTTGACGCAAGCCAAGACCTTAGACGNAGGAAACTGCAGGAACTGCTTAGTGATATCCGCCAAAAAAGCCTNGACGGCGAAGTGGTGGATGTCGGNAGAGCAGCATTCATGGCCNGCNTTAACTTTTTGTCGTACACTTTTGTGTCAAAAGATTTTGTTCCCTCTGTAGCTAATGGTGAGTACAAGCACGTTGTGGGGACTCTCTTGAAAGCAACGGNAACACCGAACTTGGTGGATTACTTCCCATTCTTGAGGGTNTTCGATCCACAAGGCATAAGAAGACACACCACGAATTACATAGACAAGTTGTTCGATGTGTTGNACCCCATAATCGATGAACGGATGAAGATGAGGCAAGANGAGAATTATGTCACCAGCCATGACATGCTTGATATCTTGCTTGATATTTCTCAAAAGAGCAGCGAGAATATACACAGAAAGCAGATCAAACATTTATTCCTTGTACGTATATACATTCCTCTTTTAATCTCTTTCTTCTACTGTTTGCTTTGTTTCATTAGATCTGTACTTTCTGCTATTAATTTTCATATAAATCACTCAAATTTTTATATAAAAAAATCCATTTATTTATTTAATTATTTATCTTAGATATAAAAACACCACCTGGAATTATCTATGGATGCATGCAGTATGAACGTAATTTGTGAATTTTGGTAACAGGATCTACTGGTTGCGGGGACTGATACGATGGCGTACGGCTTAGAACGGACAATGGCGGAGCTAATGCACAACCCGGAGGCGATGCGGAAGGTGAAGAAGGAGTTGGCCGAAATGATCGGAGTAGGGAAGGCGGTGGATGAATCGGACGTGGCAAGGCTTCCGTATATGCAAGCGGTGATAAAAGAGAGTCTTCGCATGCACCCACCAGCGCCGCTTCTGGTTCCTCGAAGGGCGAAAATAGACGTGGAAGTGTGCGGGTGGACGGTGCCAAAGGGTGCTCAGGTGCTGATAAACGAGTGGGCCATAGGGAGGAGCCCGGAGGTGTGGGAGGATGCACATGTGTTCTCGCCGGAGAGATTCTTGGACTCTGACATCGACGTGAAAGGTCGACACTTTAAGCTGACACCCTTCGGCAGTGGAAGGCGCATCTGCCCTGGCTCTCCACTCGCCGTCAGAATGTTGCACCTCATGCTGGGCTCTCTTGTCAACT
>NW_014542719.1:0-1670 GCF_000741045.1 Vigna radiata var. radiata
AATATTATTCCTATCAAAATGACAATACCTTGAAATCGGTTGAGCTTCCTTTTTTTCAATCTGCAGTTGTTTTTCGGACCTTACTGACTGCTATCTTAAGTTTTTTTCCGAAATCTGAGAACCTAAATGAAACATTTAAGGAGAGATATTCAACACCTGGTTAGCGAAATTACGTGTTGCACAGATTGTACCTGGATGTTCTTTTTACTGTAAAAAAATCTGAATTATTACCCTCATTCATGCAATTTTTATTGGGAAACTCTTAAATTTTAGTTTTATTTCCACCTCAGGAGTTGCTTTAATCTCAGGCCACTGGAATTTCTTGGCATATTCCAGGGCAACCCCTTAATGGCGCTTACCAGATTTTGAATTTGCATATTCATTGGCAGAATATCACTGTCAGATACAGTTCAATCAAACTCATAGAATGACACAAAATTTAGATATTTTACGTAATTTTATACAAATTGACAAAAATGAAAGGAACACCTTTTTTACGTAATCCACCGAATTTCTATGTTAACCTCGTAAGGAGGAGCCATTAATTAGTGGTCTAATCGTCATGGTGTTCCCTCTAAAAATCTCTAAATGTTTTAGTGCGTGCTGATTCTTAAATTGTTAATCCATCCAAATTGTGGTTATGTGAAACCTAATCAGTGAGTACCCAGTACCTATAGTTTTCCTCGTCCTGTTTAAGCGTTTGGGCGATCAATAATATTAGTGCATACCTACAATAAGCTTATCTCTACGACGAAAATACGGAACTTACAATTAGTGACTCAGAGACGCTGCTAGAGGAGAAATGTTCAGTCACTTTTTTTGCTTCTTTCTCTTTGGTAATAATGTCTAATAGTTTGTAAATAGTATAATTCTTACTACTATTTTTGTCTAAGCACAATCCCAAAGGTCATTTTAAAGGTAAAGTTCCTTCTTTTATATATTTGGAACTAAAGTGGATAAATCAAACCAATGGAAGATATTCAAACCCTCCTTGATAACATATCCAAACCTCATTTCAGTTCTACAACGGGCTCGGCGCTGAATTAAGTGTGCACTTAGCATCCGCGGCATTTTAAAATAAATCCAAGGGGGCCCGCCGAGAGCTCCCCCTGTCATGAATTCTTCTGCTAACACACAGGGTTCTTACTTTTGTTGAGAAGGTCTTTACTATAGATAACATCTAGAGGGAAAAAATCATGAGTGGTTTCAAAAATTGTCTACGATATTTCTTTACAAAAATTGAAAGAGGTCACAAAATATTGCTTATAGGGGCTCCATAGAATCCCCTCTGTTGCTGAAGTTAAGGGAGTGTCAGCTTCCGTTATGATCAGGAGCGCAAAAAGTTTCGGATGCAAAAATTTGTTCGAAACTCACAATTAGCCTAATAATTTCAGCATCCTTTGAAAATTTCATCAGTTCCAAAATAATTAAAAAAGACAAGGGTGTCCAGAAAGTTGAAAGTTTTGAAGCAAACTTGTCATAAATTGATGCACATTCTATCTTAGGGCGCTTTAACTCTCGCCGTGTATCTAATACTACATTGAAGTGATGATTTCTTATACTGCCATCATATCTATATCTAGTGGAGCGTTTAAAAAAAAACCTATTGTAAATTATTCCTTTATCATAACCTGACCGAAGCCCAAGAAATTTTTTTGGCGAGAGTGGGG
>NW_014542720.1:0-1597 GCF_000741045.1 Vigna radiata var. radiata
AATAGCTTTCATCATCCACATTAATTGACCTTTTAACGGTATCATTCAGCACACAGAATTATGTAACTAAAAATGGGCAGGTGGGTGGAAAAGCTAAGGTATGCCCTCCTGACAAATTCTGTTTATCAAAGTGCAATCCAAATATTTAAGATGACTCTAGAGGTTGGAGCGGTGCACGAAGCTGCAAAGTAGGGTTTGGTTTTCAAAGAAGGGGAAGAGATGGCAGAGCCAAGAGTTTGCGAGGAAGAAAATGAGGAAGAACGAAAGTCCTTATTTTTGATTTAATTCTTTTATGGACACACAGGTTCAGCTCGAGAGGGGAAACGATCTAACTCATCTAATGGTGAGATGGAATTTGTTTCTACTTTTTTCCTTTTGGGTTGATTTTATTTGGTCCGCCTTGTACGAACCAATTATACACTTTGATACTGATGTAAGTTAATTATTGTACGCTGGTTATGTACATTCTATATATTGTACGCTGGTTATGTACATTCTATATATTGTACGCTGGTTACTCTTTCAACATCAATAAAACACATTTGTTACAATCCTTACAGGTGTTAGACCAATTTTTGGGCTATGTTTTGGTATTTTCTTCTATATTAGTGAAGAATCGCAATGGAATGTCATTTGTTCAGTGGGAAGCCTAATATTAGTAGTACTTATTGCACTAGAGAGGTATCTAAGTAAAGCATCCTTCATGCAATCTTTTTGGAAGATTTTGGCCATATTCATCTCAAGAATAATAAATATATCAATTTCATACCGACTTCATTACAAATTTCCTACTCCTCTTGTGCTCCAGACTGCTGCAAATGTATACGAGGTAAATAAATGAATTTTTTATCAGCCAATAAAATAGGTATCAAGTCCTTATTTTTGATTTAATTCTTTTATGGACACACAGGTTCAGCTCTCGAGAGGGGAAACGATCTGACTCATCTAATGGTGAGATGGAATTTGTTTCTACTTTTTTCCTTTTGGGTTGATTTTATTTGATCCGCCTTGTACGAACCAATTATACACTTTGATACTGATGTACGTTAATTATTGTAAGTTAATTATTGTATGCTGGTTATGTACATTCTATATATTGTACACTTGTTATGTACATTCTATAAATTGTACGCTGGTTACTTTTTCAACATCAATGAAACACATTTGTTACAATCCCTACAGGTGTTGGACCAATTTTTGGGCTATGTTTTGGTATTTTCTTCTATGTTAGTGAAGAATCGCAATGGAATGTCATTTGTTCAGTGGGAAGCCTAATACTAGTAGTACTTATTGCACTAGAGAGGTATCTAAGTAAAGCATCCTTCATGCAATCTTTTTGGAAGATTTTGGCCATATTCATATCAGGAATAATAAATATATCAATTTCATACGGACTTCATTACAAATTTCCTACTCCTCCTTGTGCTCCTTGTGCTTAAGACTGCTGCAAATGTATACGAGGTAAATAAATGAATTTTTGATCAACCAATAAAATAGGTATCGTATCTTAAGTGCATTAGTTATAATAGCTTTCATCATCCACATTAATTGACCTTTTAACGGTATCATTCAGCACACAGAATTATGTAACTAAAAA
>NW_014542721.1:0-1297 GCF_000741045.1 Vigna radiata var. radiata
AACCGAACCGTTGGTCCCCGGCAACGGCGCCAAAATTTGATGGGTGTCGCGGCCCATACAAATTTGATTGCAATTTAGAAATGCAGTATAATGCTAGGGAATGACCCCTAGGTCGTCTCTCAAGGACCAACTGCGGTTCAGAGTCAAGTCTAACACGAAAGGGGGGGGGGGGTTTGAAAAGTGTTTTTTTGCGAATACGAATAACTAAATTAAAATGAATGGACATTAAACTCAACTGTGTAAGTTAGAAAACATCAAGGTAAAATAAAGTGCTAAACCCAACATTTCAACAAACAAATATCCAAACATAATTAAAATGATTGACATCCACACTAAATTAAAATGATGAAAAACTACTAAACGTATCATATAAAATTTTCTAGAGCAAAAAAAGTAAACAACCTAATTTTTTTCTAGCAAGTAACGTAAAGCATCTACCAAAATGAAATTTAAATTGCAATGGCCCTAAAAAGGAAGCTACAGCCGTGAAACTCTCCATTCACGTTAATGCCACTTGCTCAAAAGAAATTAAATGTGCTTCCACACAAAAAAAAAAGTCTCCATCACCAAGGACAAATGCCTACCTACTCCTACCTACTCCCTTGCTAAAGAATGACTAGCTCTCTCTCTTCAAGCCAAAGACATGTCTCCCATCTTAACTAAACGTTGCAGCCCCTTCATTATTCCAATTGAACATATGAATCTCCAAACAAGGACTCTCTCCATTGATACCACCGTGGGCCCATGCTCTACCTAATCACCTACTTCTATCTAATCAAGCTAGCTTCTTCTATTACAAAGGAATAATGCAAAGAAAAGCAAAGAAACAATGCCAACGTTATTTCTCTGGCTGCCACCGTCCCATCACCAAATACTCTCACATAATCTACTCTTTAAATTATGAAAGCAAAATAAAGACTAGCACATGCCTTGCTGCAGCTCCAAGTACCGTGGACAACAACACTTAATCCCATCTCATCAATTCTTCACTTTAAAATGAAATGAAAGCAAGCATACATCTAATCACCAGTCCCACCATTCATGCAATGAAGTTATGAAGTAAATAGAAAAGCAAATGGAAATTGTAAAATGAAATTAGCATTGCAACGTAAGTTCTTCAAGCATAAACATAGAATTTCTAAACCATCATTCAAGCAAAGCCTAAAAAAATTCCAAAAGTAAGAGCTAATGTAGACTCCCTGCAAATGGACGTGACTGCACCCTTTCTTCTATTCATCCATCATCAAAAATGCCAAAAAGAAACGCTCAGCCAAGTATATAAAAAACAAAAATAACG
>NW_014542722.1:0-1756 GCF_000741045.1 Vigna radiata var. radiata
TATTAATAGCATCATGATGGTGATATCTCAATATTCGAAGTATTTAATGATCAAAGAAACATATTTACAAACTATTGCCAACAAAGTTTCCATAAAAGTATAAATAGATACATCAACATCAACATCATGTCTTTCATGCAAACAAGGTGAACAAATTATACAAACAGATACCTGTAGGACAAATGCAGAAGATGACAGAGACAAGGCAGCACCAATCACTACAGCTTCGTGGACACTCCTTATGTTCACCTATGAATAGGATTTTAAAATTAATTAGATAAAACAATTTGCAAACAGATTGCAAACAAAATCTTAATCTTACTTCAAATAGTTTGGTCCTCGAACTTTAAAAGTGCAGGGGCCAATTTGTGACCAAGAATCAAGCATTCTTTTCTCAATTGGACAAAAGGGTACTTGATAACCTGCTAGTGGTCTTAGTAGAATTGTCTTCGATGAAGCTGAAAACCATAAAAAGAAAAAAAAAACATGAGGATATACACTCATTGTTTCATAATAAGAAGCAATGTGCTGAGAAAATAAGGATGCATTTTGAAATCATAACATAACATAAAAGTTGAATTTAGAACCGTGTAATGTTCACAATTCAAATTAGCATGCATGCTACGCAGTGAACTTTGATAAAGAATGGTTCTATACTTAATCGTTTTTCTAATGGATTCTNCTTCCTTTTGTAAAATCTATCCAGTTATTAAGAACTTTAAGATATTTTCTTTTCTAATTTAAAAACTACTCTTCCATAAAAGAGGTTAAGCATACAAGTCCTAACTCAACATTCCATATGACAAAATGCAGAGCTAAATCATAACTAATAGATCAAAGTGGGTGATATGCAGCACGATTTGCAGAAAATTATTTCTTCTACTCCNTGCCATAAAAATGTTTTATCAAGAAAATAAGGCCAAGCCAAATATAATTCTGCCTGTGGATATGTATTTACAAGTCTAAATTTTAACCATGTAATTAAAAACTATTAAGGCATTGGTGTAAACATATATATCAAACAATAGAATCCCAATGTTTGATCAGTCCATTTCAGTGACAAGGATCATTAATGAGAAGAAGTTTGTCTCNAGAACTTGAACTCACATAGAGTAGCATTCCCATTCCATTTAGAAGAATGCAACCAACTGTTCTTTCTTTTCAAATTCGTGATAAAAGATCTGGAATTTCAATGAGATCATGACTTTTAATTTTATCCAGAGAACATTTATACAACTATATCAAGGATAGTTACAGAAATTATACACTAATCGAAACAAATCAATGCATGTCTAATTATACCTTTAATGTTAAGGTTCCTCGATCCTTTTTGTCTTTCACTTTCAGTGTATCAAGTGATGATAGCAGCCTCAACTCAAACTCTTTTTCAGTTTCTGCTTTCAGGTCAATAAGTGGTAATTTTTTGCTATTCCCAATCGCTTATCTTGCCCAATGTCTTCATCCAAAACCTAAATTCAAAGCCATCAATTAGGGCAACAAAAGAATTTAATCAGGATTGGGAAGAGAATAAGCTTTCAAACCAAAAAATTATGAGGTGTAGCTAGTCAACAAAACAGATTATGGTTTGGATAAATATACCCATAAGCACTTACAGGGAAATGAAAAAGGTAAAATGGAATAGATTACTCCCAGAAGTTAATATTAGTCCATACACATGTTAATTTGTAAAGTTTCTTTCAATTAGTTTTGTATAAGTTATTTTTAACTCATGCATAAACTGATTCTAATTTATGGA
>NW_014542722.1:3144-17389 GCF_000741045.1 Vigna radiata var. radiata
TCCACAATGGCCTCCCTACACCACGGCAGCCAAAGAATGTGCAGGAATCCCCCAACCGAAACCCTAATCGCCCAACCACAGTACCAATCGCCTCTGCTCAGGACACCACCATCCTCACCACACCGTCAATGGCCCACACCCTTCCCGTCAATGACCCTAATGGACCTTCGCTGACGAAAAACACGAGAGCAGCTTTGCCGAGGAAGAACCACAATCAACTTTGGGAGGGAAGAAAACGCTATTAGGTTTTTACAGCACTGGACGAAGTAATTCGACGAGAAGGAAATCTCAAATTTTTAGCTGAATTCATGGAGCAACTTACCGACGGCCTACGGCCCTTCGGTATTTAAAATCACCAATGCTTTACCGACGGGTCTAAAGCCTTCGGTACAAGTCCGTCGGTAATTAGCGCTTTTACTGAAACACCCAAAACCAATAAGATGCAACAAAAAGAAAAAAAAAAAAACAAACAAACTCGTGCAACAATTAATGTTGCCTTAGTAAAGAACACATGTGCAACAATTAAGGTTGTCGTAACATGCAATAGACAAGTTGCATTGTTGCGGAAGTGAGAACAGCAATCAAAGACCCCAACAATGAAACATAGGTTGCTAGCATGTGGAAAAATATAAAGTAGAATCATATTTTTGGTTCTTTTATCTTAGAAATAGAGCCAATGTTAATAAGAAAAAAGCAAACCCAATTCTCTTATGCTAAATTATACTTTGTGCTTTATCGTATTTATAAGCTTCAGTTTCATAACATACCAAAGAAACAAATAAAACACCAACCCTAATTAACTTAAGCTCTAACTTTTATCTAATTCATTAGCTAAATCCTTGTAGATAGCACCCTAACATCTATGGTAGTGATCACCTTGGAAGAACCAAAATATTGAAACATTGGTTTAATGAAAGACACATTATTACCTATCTTAAGTTTGTTTAAAATAGTTATAACGTATCTCCCTTGTGACTTTTAAAATTATTTTCTACAGTAATGCCGTAATACTTGACAATTAATTTTCATCTAAAAATCGGTTTAAGTAATTACCCCCAAAACCAAGTGTTTAAGAAACTGAAATAACATAAATATGGAAAAAAATTATTTTCTCATTCTCTCCCATTTTTGGTGGACGATCAACAGTGTGAATCAAAGAGATATTGTACGTGGTGAGGCATTGACAGTATAAATAACCATTTTTCTGTGTCACTCTTTTTTTTTTTCTTTCTGTTTCTTCTAATTCACTGCTACATGTTTAAGGTTCTTTGCCGATAAAACAAAAATGTTTAAGGTTCTTGATCAAGAGAACAAAGTTGGAGTAGGTGAGTCATAAAAAGAAGTTATGAATACCAAGTCAAGTCGTGAAAGTATGAAAGACTTGGGTCAGCAGCACAAGTATAATTTTATTGATAAAATATTATGGACGAAATCAAAGTCAAACTAAGTCAAAATCGCATCAAACCAACCCTTTTACATACCTCAAATTCGAAAATTTCTATTTTCATTTCCGTATAAGTTCTCTTTAGTGATTAATTTGATCAAATTCATGGAGATATGTAGCCAGAGAGCAACCTTAGCAGCAGTTATTCAGAATTACTTATCTCAATTTCAAGACAAATGTAGTTTTCAGCGAGAGAAATGAATAATGGAAAAAAGAAAAGTAGAATTCTGACATACTACTAATGCAGTAGCACATGAATGAAGAAGCTACAATAAGAGGCAAAATGCAAAACGGGGAGATAATCGACCAAATCTTGAACAACAGAAAATGTCAGAAAATGAAGCTAGATAGTAACCAATAGGAGCGAAAACCTATGAAGGAATTTGAAAAAATAAAAATGTAAAAGGGAACAAATAAATACATCATCTTACAAATTCTAGAAGAGTTCGCATCAACCCAAAGCATATAATATATATATATAGATATATCATCATTCCATTACTCATCATCAGCTAACACCTACGACATACCAAAAAAGGAATGCCCACAAAATAACACTACAAATAATTATTCTTTATATATATATATATATATATATATATATATTATCAAACTAATAAATAGTTAATTAAATACTCTTCTTTACTTCTAAAAGTAACAAACCAAATTCAGATATACTCCTCAAAAATATAAAAAAGTTGCTACTACTTTGTTAAACACATGCTTCTTTCCTGGCTGGAACTGAAAACAAGGAATCAAGATCAGGTGGGTGGAAGTACCCCTCCTTCGGCGGCGTTCGTCTCTTTCCGGCCACCGGCTTCTTCCTTGGGGGCGGCGGCGGGCAGATGAAAATCGCAGGAATCTGATTCTGCACCAACCTCGGCGTTCTGCACTCGTCTTCCCACTCCATGACAACCCACTTAGCCAAATCCCAACCCAACACTATCTTCAGACACCCTTTTGCCCCTTCTTTCCGAATCCAAATCCCCACAATTTATTTCACCAAAAAAGTGCGGGCTTTCAAACTTTGGAGCAGTGAAAGCGTTTTTTCCAGGAGTAGGGTATATATAAGTGGAGGAAAAATAAGAGCAAATTAATGCAATAATTATTTTAATTTTAAATTTTTGAAAATTTGAAAAAAATGATGAAATGGGAGAGGGTGGAATCGTGTGGGACGGGTGTAACGGGAAGCGGGTTTAACGAGCGGTGTGAGTAGGTGACAGCTAAGTAGTGACAGTGGAAATTGCCACGTGCTTGTTTTCGAGTGGACGATGATGTGGATCCTGTGGGCCACATTTCGCCGCGTTATTTTCAGGGGTTCAAATTAGGCGGCGCCATCAAAAGGTCGGTGTGTTTGCGCGGGAAGGAGCAAAATTGATTTTTTTCTCAGAGGTTACCGGGCGGTGAGTCACGGCGTGATGCAGAGGTGGGGCCGTGGAGGACAACGGTGAAAGTTTTAGCTGTCGTTTTGGGATTTCTTTTAGGGACGGGTGAGGTTAGTGGTGCTTATTTGTTACTGTTGGTGTTGCAACGTGGGACTGGTACAGTAATCATGGGCCTTGTTTGTCGTGTAGTTGAAACATGGGCTGGAGTGTTAACAAATTCATTGTATTCCTCACTGACAGAAATTGAAGAGTGAAGAATTGCAGGGCCTAATGCTGATTCCAGATCTGTCATCTGTGAAAGTTTTTTTCTGGACACAATAGGAAAAATGTATCAAATTATTGAGAAAAATATCACCATAGATATGGAGTGAGGTAGTTATGATGATAATATATGGAGTACTTGGGGAAGGAGATCACACTTCTGTGTATTAGGTTGATATCAATGTCTTAAAATTAATGCAAGAAAATTTTAATATTTATTGATATAAAGAGTAATTAAGCAGTATCTTCATCCAATTTGGAGATTGAGAATTGTTCAGATGCATTATTATTAAAGTAAGAGGTTTAATGATAAATCTGTTGGTAGTTTCTATAAGGTTTTAAATTTAGATGATGTTTTAAAGATTCATTTTATATCTAGGCTAGATAGCATGTTGTTATCATTAAATTTATTAATAAAACATTGTTGTCATTTTTCACACTTTAAAACGTTTGTTGTGTTTATTCTTTAAATTTAATTTCGGTTTCATTTATTTTAAACAAATAAATTTTGGATGAGCTTTAAATTCTCAATTATAGTGATTTTTTTATTAAATTAATTGTTAAATAATTTTAACAAAATTTTATATGACTTAGTTTAATTATAATACATTAACTATATTTTTAATTTTCTTTACATAAATCATGAAAGTGATTTCTATTTTTTCACTTTTTACTTTTTTAAATTAACATTACGCAAATCTATACTTATAGGGACGTTTTTATTTTAATTTTATCTTTAAATAAAAGTTCTTTTAAATAAAAATAATTATTTTGTCAATTTTATCTTTTAAATAATTTTTTTAAATATACCTATTTTTTTAAATTAATTTTTTTAATAAATATATATATAAAATAAATAAAAACTATTTACAATAAAATAATAAAAATTATTTATATTTTATTTGATAATAATCTATATTTATTTATATAAAGAGAATTCCAAAGGATTCCTTATTCTAAAGAGGATTCCAATATTTTTTTATGTTCATATTTACTTTCCAATTTTATCTATTAAATAAAAATAACTATCATATCAATTTTATTTTTTATATGACCTTTTCTCTAAATTCAACAAAATTGATCGCTTTTTAAAACTTAACCATTTTTAATAAATATGTACAAAATAAATAAAACCTACTTAAAATAAAATTACGGAAATTATTTATGTTTAATTTTAAAATAATAATAATGTTTTTAATAATTTTTATTATTATAAAAAAATTGAATACGTTTTTACTAGTATGTATAAGAAATTATTATCTTACTTATCATTCAAAATAAACTAATGTTGATTAAATTAGCATTTCATAACATGCTTTACTTTTACAAATACACTACGGAAACTACTCCTGAATTATTTAATTATTCGAAAATTTCACTAACATATCTGCTAACTTGAAATAAAATTTAAAACTAAAATTTACCAAAATAACTGAAAAGTTTTATTTTACGTTTTAAATGGTGAAAGATAAGCATATCACGGGATTGTCGTGTTTGAATAAATTTCTTTTAAAATATTTGTAAAGTTTATAAACTAATGTTAACCGTTCAACATTATAAAAAAAAAAAAAAACTGAAACAACCTAATTTTAGTTTAGAAAAATATATTTATTTTTTAAAATAGTTTTGACGAAGCATTTGTTTTGAAAAAGCGATGTATAGAAGCATGTGGAAAATGAAGAAATGTTGCATATCTTGTATAGTTACGGGTCCTAATTTGGAATTGTGAGGGGTGGCACAGGGCAGTATTGTGGGGAAACATAACTAGATAGTGACACATCAGAGTCCAAATCAAGATATGTTGGGTTTCAAATCTCAATCTCAATCTCCCAATCCTATAGACAATGACAAGTGGCATCATCAAACAAATTATTTTCATCTTACCCTCACGACAAAACATAGAGCAGTGGATGGTGATGTGTCAACAATCGGATGCAAAAATGAAAAACCAAATGAATGAATTTGGAGAGGAAAATGTGTTCAATATATAAACTAATGAAAAACAAAAAACTTTGCATGCAAGCTAATGAGTTATTTTTACTGTGGTGATTTTTACAAAATGTGTTTTAAATCTAGATAATTAATAGGCAATGTTATGATCACAAAGAAAAAAAAAAAAAAACGGTGCCCAGATAAATCATAAAAATAACTTCGAAGATCTTATAAATACTCATACATCTCATTGAAGATACTAAAATTCATACTTACTTTTTTATATATAAAGATTCATCCTTTTACTCACTTAAACAACATATCTTTTTTGGTTCTTTTTCTACTTTTCAATCATCAAAAGGACATGTTTCGATTCCTTCAATTTTACCACTTATTAGAGAGTCACACTCTAAAGTATGGTAAGAATATTTGGTGCCCACCTTGAGGTCTTGGTAAAAATTTTCTTAGACAAAACATAGCCAACTAGCTTAGAGCCAATCTCCTCAACACCAACCTTAAAGGGAGCACAACCCGCCATTCAGGTAAGGTTCGCAAGGAAGTCAGAGCAGATCTCCTCAACACTAGCCTCGAAGGGAGCATTGCCCGCCAAACTGATCAAGATCACATGAAAGTATAGTTTATACCTTCCTGTTAGGAGTATCCTTTTATGACAAGCCTGGGTTTGATTCTCACAATGTTTTCATCTTCATCCAACTTGTTTTTTAATACCAACTTAGCTCCAACAACATGTTTCTATGAGGTAGTTCAACAAGCTTCCATATTTTGTTCTTCTAAAATTAGTCAAGCTCCTCTTACATAGCCTTAACCTAGGAGTCATCTTCTAAATCTTCATTGATGTTGGATGGTTTTGTTTGGGAGATGAGAGTTGTTGGCCTATTTTTGTGAAAGGATCTCTTGACGGTTTCCTTGATAACACCTATCACCTTGTCTGTATGATGAATCTTTTCTATTAGACGTTGTGACGTACTAGATTCTCTCTTGTCTTCAAGTTCCTCATCTTTGTCTTTAGACAATTTGGTTTCATTTAACTCATTTAAACATTGGTTGCCTTTTATCTTAACGAGGAGTTCTTGGACATTGTATCGTCTATTTGCAGTTTAAAACAATTGTCGTCTAGCTCTATGTTTAATGATTAAGCTCATAATCATTGAATTTGACATGAATGACTTCTTCTACCTTAAATGTTGTGGAGTTATAAATCCTAAAAGATCTAAAGATTATCATAAATTACTAGTAAAACAACTTTATTTTCCAAAACTACATACATATAGTAATAACAATATCAATTTTTTATAATCACATTTTCATTAGAACGTAGACTTTAGTTTTTGTCTCTAATATTTTTTTAACTTTTTTGTGACCAATATTTTTTCCTAGTTCTAAAAGTACTATCTAAATCATTTTATTGAAAATAAAAGCAAAAAATTGTTTTGGACGAAAAATTTTAAACAATTAAAGACCAAATATCGAATTCAAACATTTTTTTGCATATACAAGAAAAATTTGAACTTAGAAATACATTAAAAGAAATTAAAAAAAAACATAAATATAAGATAATTTTATTTTTTTAATAAAACTTAAATTTAATTAAGTCTTAATCATTTAATAAACTTAACTATTTTAAAATGAATTTTTATTAAAAAAATTATGAACTTAGTATTGTAAATACTTTTTATTTTCATATATGTGTCTTGTCATTTAATTTTTATTATTAACGAAATATCGTAACTTTAACTTTTGTCTTTTTAGTAGTGTCGTTAAAATGGATTGAAATCCGTGAGTCAATCCGGCTCACCACTGGTTTGAGCCGGGTTGGGTTGGAAAAAAATTGTGAAAATTTTGATGCGAGCCGATTTTGACCCGGCTCACACAGGTTGAACTCGTGGTGGATCGGGTTGGCTCACCAATCCACCTATATTTTTTTTAAATCAAATTAATTAAATTAATTATTCAAAAACTATTTTTTTATTGAAATCAAATTAATTAAATTAATTAAATTAATTATCCATTCAGGACTCTTTGAAAAACAGGTAGGCTTCTTTTTTACACCAAGAGGGGGGGTGAATTGGTGGTTTATCAAAATCAGAATCTTTTCGCAATCTTTAAAACAAAGTATGAAGTATTTTAAACTTTCTTGAAATACAAGTAATGAAACTTTGTTTGCAGCGGAAAAACGTATTTGATTGCGCAAATAGTAAAGTCGACTATAAAGTAAAAGTGTAGGGATAGAGAAAATCAAACACTTTATACTGGTTCGGCCAACAATGTCTACATCCAGTGTCCTTCCAACTCAAGAACCAAATGCACTATAATGGTTGCGATTTTTACAACAAGGAATTTATAGAAGACCTACACGTCAAAAATATAAATATCCTCTCTAACCCTTAACCAAAATATAGGCAACAAAAACAACAAGACTTGGAGCAAGATGTCCCCTCTCCTACAATCTGCCAATCACCACTTTGAACAGTCCTCAAAGTGAACCAGACTCCACGAGTCCAACCCCTATAATCACAACAGGTACAATACATCAGTCTTCAAGGATGCAAAGCCAAAATCTTGATCAACCAAAAACACCTTCACTGTACAGAATATGATCAAACAATTTGTGCACAATGAGTCTCCCTTTTGAATCTCTTTCAAGAAAGATCACTACTGTCTTCTTGGAGAATTCTTGGAGCTCTAAAAACCAGAGAAATCAATTTGAAACAGAAATGAAATTGTTAGATCATCAAAAGTCTCTGAATAGATTCGTGTTCAGTCTATTTATAGATTTCTGTTTAACAGACAATCTCTTAGTCGAATATGCTACTAATTCAGTCGACTGAGTTATGACAATTATAACAGTTCAATCAAACTGGTAGCATATGGTCAACCGAAATAAAAACTCATTTAATACAGTTGACCAACTGATCAATGCTCAACTAACTTTTGAAAATATAGTCGTTATAGTGAGCATAACAGAATTCCAAAACTTATAACCAATACAGTCGAATATATGGCGCACATAGTCGACTTCGACATGTAAAACCATTTTGAAATTTTTTCCTTCTCAAAATCTCACAAAGCACTGATTCTCAAAATGTGTACAAAGATTTTAGCATAGTCGAATCAATTAATAATAGAGTCAACTATACTACAGCTTTGTCACACATTTATAAGTTCATATAAGTGCTTAGCTTAATATATATGCATTCACACATCAATCCAGCATATAAACATGTTCAACAGATATATCAATCAATCAGCATAAGAACATGTGACATAACAACAACATATGCGTGTTATTAAACAATGTGTTGTCATCACCAAAAACTAGAGTGATATAGATATTGTGTTGTCAACAATATCAACAATCTCCCCCTTTTTAGATGATGCACAACCATGATTAATAACCAACCATGTTTGCACAACCAGATACAACACAGAGTAACAAGAGATATATCACAGTTCAAATACTCTGCATGTAACATAATCATACAACAAAATTTCAAGCAAAGCAAATATGAGACAAAATAAACTTTCTCCCCCTTTCATAAAGCTTTCATAAATTCTCTCCCCCTTTGTGCATTAACAAAAAAAGAATGCTTTAGATATTTATGTTGATATTCAAACAGAGATGTATCAAGAAAAATATATGCAATTTCTCAAAATGAATGATGCTCCCCCTATCACATTTAATCACATGTAAATGATAACTCCCCCTGAAATGCAGGCATGTGAAGAAAAATGTGTAAGATGTGATACTCTCCCTATCATTATGCATAGATTTCAAAACCAGATCTGATGCACAATGCAATACATAATCAGAGTATACAAACAATATTGGCTTAATAGCCAATTTTGTTCCCAGTTTCATTGACAAATCTCAATTTAGTCCTTCGTTTTAAAAGTGTTTGAAATGAGTCCTCACTTTCAAAATTTTGAGTCAAATTAGTCCCTTTTGTTAAACAGAATCAAATGGTCTTAAGGGTTTAATGATATAGCATAAGAGATATTATTTTATAGATATATCTATAAAATAATATCTCTTCTGCCAAATCATCAACCCTTAACGTTGTTTGTTTCTGTTAATCCAACAATATTTCATAGAGTTGTATCAAGGACAAGATATCAAACAATTTTGTCATGCAATGATACAAACATCAACAATCTCACAATATTATCTCAATCAAGATAAGCATAATCAATTTAGATTAGAGATAATGGCAGATAATCAAGATAAAATAATCAATCAACGAAAGAAAACCAAATTCCAGAATTGGAATTTATAACCCTGTTGAGATCAGTCGATTGGATTATTTTCTTAGTCGAATACATTGCTTCCCAAGGTTGTTGAATTCCACATGTAGTTTCCAAAGTAATGTCCTTCCTGTAAAACCTTTCAAAGATCTTCTACAGATCAAGCATTTTAGTTATGCAGTAGATATAACCAAACATAAGTCAAAATGTAAAGATATGTAACAGATCAAGCATAATCGACTTCAAACATGTCACAGTCGAATCATTCAACATTCAGCATATCAGATTTTAATTAATCAAATTAAATCAACTAAAATTGATTCCAACCAAATTTTATTTCCTTGTTAAAATGATATTACATTGATAGACTTAAACAAGGAACAAAAGTGAAACAAAAGATGGCAATTTAAGACATGACAAATGAAGATACTAGTCTAAAAGAAAATTAGTTTTTCTTCCTCTTTTTGTTAACAAAATCCTTAAGTATCATGTCACTGCCATTATCCTTAGTCCTCTTCTCATTACTATCCTCATCTTCACTTTCTTGAGAAGAGCTTTTAGGAGTGCTTGTTTCTTCAGATGACATATTTTCTTCATTTTGTTGAGCCTTATTATTCCTCTCGTCAAGCTTTCTTTCTATGTCATTTAACTTGCTCAAAACAATCCTTTCAAACTCATTCTGTGCCTTGTACAGATTGATACTAGAGGATGATGCAGTATTATCATTTTTCACAGCTTCATCTTTATATGTCCATCCTTCAGATGTTTTCACCATATGCATAAGGTGAAGAGCAGCCTTGTCAATGCGGCATGTTCGTTGATATTGTTCACTTGATTCACCAATGCATTCCACACCACAATGAATTAGTACTTTTGAGATGAAAACACAGTAAGGTAGTTTTCCAGATTCTAACTTGGTTACTTTCAGCATGTTGTTAGAAATAGTTGCTGGCCAGTCCACCTGAATGTTCTCCTTCAAGGCTTTTAACAACATTAAGTCTTTTGTAGTGGCTTGTGCATAGTTGCCTCCTCTTGCCATGAGTATATAGGCTATAACATATATGGCTAATCTTTCATCTTTCTTCATTCCACCTGTCTTGTAATTAAGGTAGTCTCTGCAGTCATTTGCATTTCTCAAACAGTTCTGGTATTCATTAAACTTGTGAAAACCATTTATTCCTAGATGACATTTTTCTCCACCGATCTTTAACCCACCAATAACACTCCAAACTTCATTAGTTAGTTTAATACCAACCCCCTTTACACGAGAACAGAGAACATCATCTTCAATCTTCAAATTACAATAGAAAACTTTCACCAAATCTGGATACCAAGGGCTAGCCATTTCAACAAATTTCTTTAGGACATGGCACTTAAGCCATCTCTGGAACAAGAATCCTTCACTTTTGAAAAATTTCAACTTCAAGACTTTGTGCGTCACCAGAGTTCTTCTCTTCCAACATTCAAGATATCTTGATTGTGCTTCATCATCACTAATACAATTATTTAGGTAAGAAACTCGTCTAGCATTTCTTGAAGCAACAGTTTTAACCCTTCTTCTTGGCGTGGAGCTTGAAGCCATTGCAGTTGAAGAAGAAAGAGGGTTTTCTTAGGAAGAATGAGGATAATAGAGTATCAGACCAGTGAGAATTAGTGTAGAGACACGTAATTTTCAGGATTTTAACGTATCAAGCGAGGATGAAATTTTGGAGGGAAAGATTTGATTTCATTTTCGGGCAAAAGAAATTAAATTTTAATCCCAGTCAGATAGAATATTGACAGTCGAATACATTATGAACTTAGTTGACAGAGTGTGTCAAAAAGAGTTTCAAAAACAGAGTTTAAAACACAAGCATAACATAGTCGAATGAATTATTAAAGCAGTCGACTAAGACTTATGAAAACAGAGTTTCAAACTCAATCAATCAATCAAGCAATCAATCAGACAATATATTCATGCAATCAATCATCAACAACCAATCAAATTAAGCAATAATGTAGCAGATTGAAACAATTTTACCAGTTGTAGATACTCAAGATTTTGATTATTCCAAAGTGATTCATCCTTGAGATCATACTGCACCTGCGGTGTATGCTGTAAAACAATTCAAGTTTTGGTTGTTGGTACCCATTTTACTTTGGGTCCATGATTGTCAGTATTTGTCACTTGTTCCTTTGGTCTCCATACATATATTCCTTTAGGAACAACAACATTTCTGTTATAACAATTTCTAACAGTATGACCAACACAAATACAATAGAAACATGCATTTTTAGCAGGTTTACATAAATCTATAAATCTCTTAGCATTAGTTCTGTTAGATTGAGCTTTGCATCTTATTCCTTGTCTGTATATAGCTCTGCTAGAGGATTTCAAAACAACATTCAAATTGTCTCTACGTTGAGTAAACTTAGCTAGCTTGCTAGTCAAGTAATCTATCTTTTCAATATGAGCAGGACAATTTTCACAAGGCTTTTCTACTGTAATGGTTTCAGTTTTAATATCCTTAGCAGATAACAAAGCATCATTTAATTCTTTCTCTATTTTTCATTTTCAGCAACAAGGTTGTTAATCCTATTTTCATAATCTCTCCTCTCAGAGTTTAGTCGATTAACCTTGTACTGTAGTCGCATTGCTTCAGCATGTAGTTCTCTGAAAGTTTCCACTAGTTGCTGATATTTCTCTTCTATTGGTAGCTTCTCAAATTCTTTATCGCTATCACTGTCATCTTTTGACTTTCCAGCCATGTGGCAGATGCTGGATTCTTCCTCATGTTCAGCATCTTCATCACTTGAACTTTCAAAATCTGTATTCTCTCAAGCAATGTATGCTCATTTTCTTTTCATATTTCTGCCTTGAGGGAATCTTTTCTTTCCTTTTTGCTTAGGCTTTAATTATGGACATTCAGGCTTGACATGTCCTTCCTTTCCACACTCGTAACATTGGACAACATTTGTACTGAAGCTTTTCTTTTTGCCTTTACCTGCATGGTTAGTCAGTTGACTATCATTATGTATAAGTCGACTAAATTTTCTTACCATCAAGGTCATCAATTCTTTCTCGTCCATGTCTATTTCAGAGTTGTTCTTGCTTGTAGCGTTCGAAGCGATGGACTTCTTTTCTTCAATTCATCCTTTAATCTACCAAGTTACAATTCATGTTCACATAGCTTGTCAAACAAGGTAGCCATGTTCATCGTTGTAAGATCTTTGGATTTAGTGATTACTGTGACTTTTGGTTGCCAATTTCTGTTTAGACTTTTCAGAATCTTGATGTTGATTTCTTCTTTATCAAACACCTTCCCGAGAGTCATGAGATGATTTACAATGTGCGTGAATCTTTTCTATACATCATAGATGGTTTCTCCAGCTTTCATTCTGAACAATTCGTACTGTTGTATCAGGGAGTTCTTTCTTGCTCTCTTTACTTCGTTCGTGCCTTCATGTGTTACCTCTAAGACATCTCACATTTCCTTTGCAGATTTACATTGAGATATCTCGAAAAATTCATCAATTGTTAGTGTTAAGGCACTAATATTTCTAGCCTTAATATCATATTGAGTTTTTCTATTTTCATCAACAGTCCACTCAGTGAAAGGTTTTAAAACAGTTTTCTCTTCAACAGTTGTGGTAGGCACAAAAGGACCATTTAAAGTAGCATCCAAAATTCCTTTATCTTGTGATTCAAGAAAGATTTGCATTCTGATATTCCAAAATGGATAATTTTCACCAGGAAACAGAGGTGGTTTGTTTGTTCAAGCACCTTCACCAAAAGTTTGAAAACAAGAAGCCATCACCGGGTTTATAGTCGAAAAAAAAAACAGAGTCGACTAGTTTTTCAAATATCTTATGAAAACCAGCTCTGGTACCAATTGTTAGAAAACAGGTAGGCTTCTTTTTTACACCAATAGGGGGAGGGGTGAATTGGTGGTTTATCAAAATCAGAATCTTTTCGCGATCTTCAAAACAAAGTATGAAGCTTTTTAAAATTTCTTGAAATGCAAGTAATGAAAATTTTTTTGTAGCGGAAAAACGTAGTTGACTGCACAAATAGTAAATTCGACTATAAAGTAAAAGTGTAGGGATAGAGAAAATCAAACAATGGTTTTTATACTGGTTCGACCAACAATGCCTACATCTAGTGTCCTTCTAACCCAGGAAACAAATGAACTATAATGGTTGCGGTTTTTACAACAAGGAATTTATAGAACACCTCCATATCAAAAATATAAATCTCCTCTCTAACCCCTAACCAAAATATAGGCAACAAAAACAACAAGACTTGCAATCTGCCAATCACCACTTTGAACAGTCCTCAAAGTGAACCAGACTCCACGAGTCCAACCCTTGTAATCACAACAGGTACAATACAACAAGCTTCATTTTTACACCACGAGTCCAACTCCTAATTCAGTCGACTGTATTATTACAGTTATAACAGACAATCAACATAGTTGCTCTTAGTCAACCAAAATCAACACACATTTAATACAGTTGACCAAGTCATCGATGCTTAACTAACTTTTAAAAATATAGCCGTTGAAGCGCATAAGCATAACAAAATTCTAAAACAGATCAAAGATACAGTCGTATGTACACTAGACAAAGTCGACTGGCACATGTAAAAACACTTTGAAATTCTTTTCAACTCAAAACATCACTTAACACTGATTCTCAAAATCTGTACAAAGGTTTTAGCATAGTCGAATCCATTAGTACTGTAGTCAACTGTACTATAACTTTGTCACACAGTTATAAGTTCACGAAAGTGCTTATGATCTTTCACTTTAAAAAATGTGCAGTAAAATATATGTAATAAAGCATTTCACATTGCACATAAGCCTGTAAGCATGTTCCACAAATATATATCAAACAATCAACATAGGAACATACATCACAGTACATCATGTTAGGAAACAGGTTGGCTTCGTTTTACACCAAGAGGGGGGGGGGGGGGAAT
>NW_014542722.1:17674-58228 GCF_000741045.1 Vigna radiata var. radiata
TGATACGCGGGGCCCAAGCCCAATGTCTTTAGTTTAGTATTTCTTTTAATTGTATTAGAGATGTGTACAATGTGTTAGGCATGTGGTACATTTAGCCCTATATATAGGCATGCTAACACATCTTGTAATTACTTTTGAGCTTAATGAGAATTTAGTTTTCTAAATAAAGAAAATAATTCTCCCTTGAAAGTCAGGCTAGAGAGTCCAAGGGACCTCCTCTAGCCACCTTCCAGCACACTACCTCATTCTTCCATTTTCCATCTTACCATTGTGCTTTCTCTCCTCTGTCCACGCTGCCTCACCTATTCTCTGCCACATATCCCTTGCTTGTGTCAGCGTGTCAGCGTCATCAGCTGAGGCTATCTCCATCTCATCCTCAGACACACATCATTCATTCTCTCATTTGCATTCCAGCTTCACTCCTCGAGAGCTCCGTTCTCTCTCTCGGGTTCCTCTTCGTCTCCAACCGTTTGCCAAACACAGATCCACCATCGGCTACCATTTTCGTTGGTAAGAACTACTCCTCTTCATAGATCCATCCTTCTCCTCCATTTTGCTAGGTTTTCTACCGATTAAAAACCTTCATTCATCATCTCCATCCATTTCTACTGATTGGTTCGGCTTTTAGACCGATTAAACACCTTTCCAACCTTCGATCTTCCATCTCCACTGATTAAAACACTCCAGATCCCTAAACTTATCACTTATACCGAACAAACCACCCTAAACCCTAGGTTTTCGCCGATTCCGACCTTCCGCTGCGACCATTGTCCGTTCATCCGTCGATCCGTGTCAGTCTCTTCAGCTCGTCGCTGATCTGCCTCAGAGCCGAGCGTATCAGCAAGGATAGAGAAAATCAAACACTGGTTTATATACTAGTTCGGCCAACAATGCCTACATCCAGTGTCCTTCCAATCTTGGAAGCAAATGCACTATAATGGCTGCGGTTTTTACAACAAGGAATTTATAGAAGCACCACACAAAAATATAAATCTCCTCTCTAACCCAAAACCAAATATAGTTGCACACAAAAAACTAGAATTGCAGCAGGAATCCCCTCTTCTGCAATCTGAACCCACGTCGAACAATCCTCAACGTGTAACCAACACTCTTCACAGGATGCCAAGCCTATCACAACACACTTCACAGGTCGCCAAGCCTATCACAACAGACTTCACAGGTTGCCAAGCCTTCAGTCAAATACAACAGTCTTCACAGGATGCCAAGCCTTCAAGATCAAACCAAAAGCATTTACCTTGAGTTAAGTTGAGAATTATTGTGCGGTATTGATAAAGGTTCAAGTTTGGGGCTGTTGGGAAAGTTGAAAAAGAAAAGATAAGCATTGAGTTAATGTGTTGAGCAAAACATGAAAAGATGAAAAAGATAGAAAAGATAAAAAAAAAAGAAAAAGAAAAAAGATAAAATGAGAAGAAAAGCTCGATGCAAAGAAAAGGGAAAGTTGGGAATGAGTGAGATTGGTTGTTTAAAGAGAGTTTGTGTTTAAATTATAAATGTGAATAACTCTCTTAACTCAAGGATTTTGTGATCTAGAAAAACCAATGTTCTTCTTATCCTAACCACGTTACAAGCCATGAAAAGTCCTTGTGATGATAACTTGCTTGTGAGTATGACTGATTGTGCTTAAATGAAAGGCAAAGTTAATTTGTGTGACATTGTGATAGTAGAGAGAATGAGTCACCTCAATATACACCTGTGTGCTTGAGTGAAACACTTTTCTTGGTGAGGAGTAGTTATAGTTATACATGATTGCATCTGTGCTTCGTTAATTGGTCATTCATGATAATAGCATCTGTTGGAAATACTGTGATTATGTGAACACCATATTGAGTTTAATGGAAGTAATGCATCTATACATCTTGACTGGTATTTTTATGATGAGCTAAGAGTGATTACTTGTCTTGGACGAAAGAGTTTTGGAAAGTATTAGTCCATTGTAGTGATTGTTCGAAAACTTAGTTACATCTTGTTTTGCTTGAGGACTGTTAACATTCTAGCAAGTGTACCAGATCGTTTCAAGTAATATAATTGGTAAACCCAATATCATTCTTCCCAAAGAACTCGAAGGCCTTATCGTTCGTGCAAATTGAAATCGTATGACTTGTAAAGAAAATTAATTTGTAGTTTGGATGCAAAAACAAAAAGTAAACATGCAAATGCAATTGATTCAGTTGACGAGAAAAAGACTATGGATGAATGGAGTTGTTGGCGTCGCACTTTTGGTGCCCAGCGGTGTCTCCATAATCGCGCCACCGCCCGGCGATGAGTTGTACCGCTCGACGGTTTGCTTCTCCTCGCGTTTGGCCGCCCAACGTTGGATTTTGGCGCTGGGCGATTCCTAAACTCTTCTTTTCTTCATGTTTCTTCTTCTTTCTTAAGTCTAAGACCTTCCATCTTTAATCCTATATTTTATTTTCATCAAAAATGCTGCAAAACAATGCAAAACAAGCATAATATCTCTAAAAACAACTTTTGACTCTCAATCTCAAACAACTTTTATCAATTCTCACCAAGCAAGTGTTTCACTCAATCACTCAAGTGTTTAAGGTGACACTCCAACTCTCTATTATTCACAAGTCACATGAAACAAAATTGCCATTCATGTCAAACAATCAAAAATGCAAATGCCATCATAAGGACTTTTCTAAGGCTTGTACTGAGGCTGGGCTAACAAGAAAAATTGGTTTTTCTGGAATGCAAAATCCTTGAGTTAAGAGAGCTACAATAATATTCAAAGTTTAAGCACAACTCTCTACCTCACCAATCTCACTTATTCCCAACTTCTTCCATTTTTCTTTTATTTTTACATTGAGCTCATCCTCATGCTTTTCTTCTTTTCTTTTCTTTTTCTCATGCATTTTTCTTTCTCAATATTTGAGCTCAATGCTTTTCAATGCTTTTCAATTGCCTTTAAATTTCCCCCAAACAAACCCAAACTTGAACCTTTTCAACACATACAGTTAAGCTCAACCCAACTCAAGGTAAAGAATTTCAAATCAAGGGTTCTCATCCTGTTTAAGGCTAAGGTTCAAAAAGGGTATAAGATTTCAAGCACTTTGGGTGAAAATTTGGCTAGAGAAGGGTTCTCAAAAATGGCCTTGATCATATGACATTCACATGCAATTCAATCAATCATCAAGATTAAGGCATAATCATTCATGTTTTCCTGTGAACAATACATACAACAATGAAAACTCTAGAGCTCAATACCTCACACAACATGCTTTCTCACACATCATTCATTCGTACACCCTGCTTAGCATCATAACCACAATCATAATTCATCACACATCTGTTCACATTGCTAATGAACTTTTTCACATGGATATCAACATGCAACACAACTCACTTATCATCCACATCTAATCATCATCAAATAGACTTATCATGCATGTCATTCAGTCAAACATTGTCAGAAAAGTATTCAAGCCTAGCATAGACACTGAAAATAAAGATTCAATCTATTCTAGGAATTCAAAATGCAAAAGTGAAAGAGAGAACCTAGGTTGCCTCCTAGTAGCGCTTGTTTAACGTTACGAGCCTGACCCAAACCTCATGGATCCACCAACATCATTACTGAGGCAAATTGTTCCACATCTCCTCCCAAATAATGTTTGAGCCTCTGGCCATTCACTATTCAGCTTCGCTGTTGATTATCATCATTTGAATGTTCTAATTCCACCGCTCCATTTTGGAATACATGCTTTACCACAAAAGGTCCTGACCATTTTGATTTCAACTACCCAGGAAACAGCTTTAACTGTGAGTTAAATAGTAACACCAACTCCCCTGGTTGGAAAGTTCTCTTGATCATCTTCCTGTCATGATAAAATTTCACCTTGTCTTTGTAACTCCAAGATGACTCATATGCATGCAGCCGCATTTCTTCAAGCTCTAGCAATTGATCTCTTCTTTTGCTTTGAGTTTCATTAGGATCATAATTTAAAAATTTCAAAGCCCACAAAGCTTTATGCTCCATCTTGACTGGAAAGTGACATGCTTTTCCATAAACCAACTGAAAAGGTGATAACCCCATAGAAGTTTTCATGGCAGTTCTATATGCCCAGAGAGCGTCATCTAGTTTCTGTGACAAATCTTCTCTTGAAAAAGTGATAGTCTTTTCTAGAATTCTTTTGATCTCTCTGTTAGAAACTTCAACTTGGTCATTCGTCTGCGGATGATAAGGTGCAGCCACCTTATGTTTTACCCCATAATGTTTAAGTACTTTAACTAGCTGAGTCTTACAAAAGTGAGATCCCCCATCACAGATGGGTACCCTGTGATGAGTCAATATTTTCTCGACTTCACTTAGTTTATTGTTCTAAAATTAATCAGGGAATTATGCTTAAATGTCCGGTATTTTTCCGTTTTTGTTAATTGTGCTTAATTTGACCGAAAATTCCAATTTTAATTAATTTAAATTATCTGAGTTAATTATTTGCATTATTAATCACAGGGAAAATTCTGAAAAAAAAAACAATTTAGGACGTTTGGATGACCATTCATCTGCATACATTATTATTCTGATTGGAGGAAGCAACACTTCATATTTTTTTGGGGATTTTGGAGAATGAAATGCTGCTGGATTCATTACTTGGCACAAGAGCAGCACGTTTGGGCCTGGAAGGAAAAGATGCACAAGGTTTTCTTTGGTTTTCTTTTAAAGAAGAAGAAGTGCTGTTACAGGGCCGTCACCCACCTAAGAGAAATAAATTCTTTTATTTCTTGGTGATTAAATGAAGATAGGCCCATGAGAAATTGATTTTGGGGAACAATATGCTACAACACGTTAGCATCTAAGATTGGAAAGAGCTCATCCATCATATAATTAAAAAATGTTGATTTTAATTAGGAATGGGCTACTGCCACGACCCAGCAACGCGAATTCAATTCTTGAAGAAAGAAAGACACTCACAAGCTCAACAAAAAAAGGGCTACACATCCATTGATTTTTCTACATCTAGTAAGATGGCACGTACATTTTATTTTCAGCTTGGGTGCACGTGAAAATGTAAAGGCCTGGCTAGAAGTAAGCATGATGGGAAGCACGTTAAAAGAAAAAGCAGCACGACTTGAGTACAACACACGTCCAGGAGGTGCAGCCCATGAGAAAGCAATGTGTCCAGGTAGCAAAGGGACGTCCATCAATTTAAAAGCTTGGCAGCAGCGCACACAGCAGTTAGGCTTCACTCCACACATTCACGACCCATAGGAAAAATAAAAGAAGCCAGCAACAGCCTCGACGGTCCAGCACTATGTGGAGAAGGCGTTGGTGATGTAAGGTTGCAACGTGCGGAGCAGAGAGAGGCGTATCATAATTGGCATTCAATTGGGAGCATAAAAAAAAGAGAAGGTGTTGTCACGGCTTGGGCTGGAAAATAGCACACGGCCTAAAGGTGATAAAATAGCACACTTGCCCACCATTGAAACATGCTGCAGGCAACATCCAGACAGCAACACGTGGCTTCATTTATTGGAGAAACATTCACGGCCCACACTACAACAACACTCCTATTCTTCATGGTCCAGTTGCATCACATCCAACGGGCTTTAGGAAGCACCGCTTGGCCTTGCATCATTTGAATCAGCACCCACAGTCCAGCCACAAGAAAAAGGGAGGACCTTTCAATTTAAAAGAAAAAAAAAAGTTGCAACCTAGAGGAGGGGGGACGTTGTTGTGCAAGCTAGAGACGCCGCAACCTACTAGTAAGGATGACTTGGTTATTACGGAGAAAGCCACCCTAGGACGAGGGGAGCTTTTAGTTTTCAATTTGAAATAGGTTACCTTCGTGCAATAGCCACCACATAGGATTGTTTTGTTTTCTTTGCTTTAAAGAAGTGGATGCACATAGACGGTGATGTCTAGTAGAATTTAAATTTTCTTTCTTGTTTGAAACATTTTTTGAGTTTAAGCACGTTAATTTCTTTTCCTTTGCAGATATATTTAATTTTGGGATATGATGTTTTTGTTACATCTGTGCATTTAAATTGATAAATTTTCTATTTATGTGTTACTTTCTTTACTTCTTGCCACTGCAATTTCTTATTGTCTTATTTTGTGATTACAAATGTTTAGCTTACTTGTTACATTTTAATAGCTTTGATTATGTTTGGATATTTGTCTATTGTAGTGTTAGGTTGAACCTTTTCTTTTACTTTAATGTTGTCTATTATGTTTGGTAGTGATAATTTAGTTGTAATGTTAGCTTAAGTGAGTTGGTTGGTCGTTAATAAAATTACTTTGCTTCCTTGAGATTTCTCGGACTGTTCTTATGTTTATTCTACTCTGCCTGGCATTCTATGAAATCTGACTGTGTTCTTGTAATGGGTATATGCTTAGTTGCCCAATTGGCGATTGCACCTTCGCTTAGTTAGTCGATTTGTATAGAACACATAGGATGGAATAGATGTATTGTGTTCGCTTAGTTCGTAATTATGATAGCATGGTTAGCCTTCGCTTAGTCGGTTAGTTGTGCTGAATTAGAGGTTAAAGTAGTTTATTCATTAGACTCTTGCACTTTAATTGTCATACTACTATTCTGATTTAGCTCATTATATAATTCTGTGTGTGCTTGCGATTAGGTATACGCTTAGTTGCCTAATCGATGTTTAATCTTCGCTTAGTTGATTAGACTGTATGGTGCGTGACTGATTCAATTTGTGCATTGCATTCACTTAGTTTGCAATTTTGAAAACCGAATTAGCCTTCGCTTAGTTGGGTGATTCGTGTTGGATTTGGATTAGAGTAGTGTGTACTTGTCGTTAATCTGTGATAGGAAGCATAATGATTGAGTTAATGACCAACCGTTTTATTTTGTATTTGATTTCATTTTTTTTACATTTCTGTTTACATTTCTATTTTCATCTCTGTTTGCATTCGGTTTTAATTTAGTTTATCCGCATTCACAAACTTTTCACCAACTCCCCCACTACGTGTGTGACCTGATTCTCGAACTATAGTTTGGTCCTTGAGAGACGACCTAGGAGTCACTTCCTAGTCTATACTGCATTCTTTATGCAATTAAATTTGTATGGGCTGCGACACCCATCACCCTGGGAGATCCAAAACTTGAAAAGATTTTCCTTTTTAGGAATTTGATCACAGTATTAGCATCATTCTTAGGATATGCTAGAGCTTCAACCCATTTACTCACATAATCAATAGCTACCAAGATATATTCATTATTGAATGATGGAGGAAAGGGTCTAACAAAATCAATACCCCAGTAGTCAAAAACTTCAAATTCCAGAATGCCTTGCAATGGCATCTCATGCCTCCTAGAAATAGCCCCTGTCCTTTGACATTTGTCACAGCTTCGAGCATGATTATGGGCATCTTTAAACAAAGTCGGCCAATAAAATCCTACTTGCAGAACTTTTGTGGCAGTGCGCTCTCCATTATAGTGACCTGCATAAGGAGAATTATGACAATGCTACAAAATTTATATTTCTTCTTCCTTCGTTACACATCTCCTCAAAAGATTATCTGCTTCTATCTTGAATAAATACAAATCATCCCAAACAAATTGTTTGGCATCATGTAAAAAATTCTTTTTCTGTTGCCAATTAAATTCTTCAGGAATGACACCTGCAGCTTTAAAGTTAGCTAAATCAGCAAACTAGGGCCTTTGCTGAATATATAATAGAGTTTCATCTGAAAATGACTCCCAGATTTCTTTTTCCTTGCTTGTTACTTCATTATTGACTAACCGAGATAAATGATCAGCAATTAGATTCTCACTTCCTTTTTTATCACGAATTTCTATGTCAAATTCTTGTAACAGAAGCACCCATCTAATCAATCGTGGCTTTGAATCTGGTTTTGTCAATAAGTACTTTATAGCCGCATGATCCGTATAAATAATCACTTTAGATCTAATGAAATAAGATCTAAATTTCTCAAATGCATAGACTATAGCCAAAAACTCTTTTTTTGTAGTAGCATAATTCAATTGGGCTTCATTCAAAACTTTACTAGCATAGTAAATAGCATGAAATACATTTTGTCTTCTCTGACCCAACACAACACCTATGGCATAGTCACTAGCATCACACGTAAGTTCAAAATCTTTATTCCAGTCTGGAGCTACAATCACTGAAGCAAAAATCAATCTCTTCTTCAAAATATTAAAAGCTTGCAAACATTCAGGACTCATTACAAATGGTGTCTCTTTAACAATCAAATTACTCAAAGGCTTAGCAATCTTTGAAAAATCCTTAATAAATCTTCGATAAAATCCAGCATGACCTAGGAAACTTCGAATTCCTTTCACATTTGTTGGTGGTGGAAGTTTTTCAATAACCTCTACTTCTGCCTTATCCACTTCAATCCCCCTAGTTGAAATTTTGTGCCCCAACACAATCCCTTTTGTAACCATATAATGGCATTTCTCCAAATTCAGAACAAGATTTGTTTGAACACAACGTTTAAGAACATCATCTAGGTTGATCAAACATCTTTGAAAAAATCCCCAAAAACTGAAAAATCGTCCATGAAGACTTCTATGCTTTTCTCCATGAAATCAACAAAGATTGCTTGCATACACCTCTGAAATGTGGCAAGAGCATTACATGATCCAAATGGCATCTTTCTGTAAGCAAATATACCAAAAGGACATGTAAAAGTTGTTTTCTCTTGGTCTTCAGGGTCTACCACAATTTGGTTATATCTTGAATAGCCGTCTAGAAAGCAATAATAAGCTTGTCCAGCCAATCTTTCTAACATCTGATCCATAAAAGGTAAGGGAAAATGATCTTTCCTGGTAGTTGTATTTAGTGTCTTGTAATCAATGCACATTCGCCAACCAGTAACTGTCCTTGTAGGAATAAGTTCATTCTTTTCATTATGAATGACAGTCATCCCTCCTTTCTTTGGTACAACTTGAACTAGACTTACCCATTTGCTATCAAAAATAGGATAAATAATTCCTGCTTCCAATAACTTCAATACTTCCTTTTGCACAACTTCTTTCATAACAGGATTAAGTCTCCTTTGCGGTTGAGCAACAGGCCTATAATCATCTTCCATAAGGATTTTATGCATACAATATATGGGACTTATACCTTTGAGATATGTAATTGACCAGCCTATTGCACCTTTTGTTTGCTTTTAAGACTCCCACCAGCTTTCCTTCTTCTTCTGGAGATAATGAAGTACTAATAATGATTGGCTTTCTTCCATTATCTTCCAAAAACACATAGTTTAAGTGCGGTGGTAACTCCTTCAATTCAACCTTACTTTCTGGAATTTTTTCTTTAAGCTCAATCTTTTCAAAACGAGCTTTTTCTACTAGAATTTCTTTTGTTGCCTCCAAATCCTGAACACATTCTTGCTTTATTTTATCCTCCTCTTCATTCAAATCTTCACATTCATTAATAAGAGTCCTCTCCAAAATGAATGCATTACGAACTCTATTTTCTTGCGTCATACATAGTTCTTCCACAATGTCTATTTGAAAGCATGACTTATCATCTTTAGGATGTGACATTGCTTGAAACACATCAAAATCCACTTCTTCATCTTGTACCTGGACTTTAAGCTTGCCCTTTTCAACATCAATCACAATCCTAGCTGTCTTCATGAAGGGTCTTCCAAGAATCAAAGGTGCATCTCCATTTTCTTCCATCTCCATTATAACAAAATCCACTGGAAATAAGAATTTATCTACCTTGACTATCACATCTTCAACAACTCCATATGGATATTTGAGAGATCTATTTGCTAATTGAAGAACCATTCTTGTTGGTTTGATCTCTAACCCTCTAATATTTTTGAACATAGAAAGAGGCATTAGATTTATACTAGCACCTAGATCAATCAAAGCTTTCCCAACCTCTAACTCTCCAATAGTACATGGAATAGTGAAGCTCCTTGGATCGTGTAATTTAGGAGGTAATGACCTTTGTATGACGGCACTACAATTCCCTTGCACCTCAATCGTTTCCTTTTTAATATACTTCCTTTCTTTCGTAATGAGTTCTTTTAAGAACTTTGCATATGATGGTATTTGCTGAACTGCCTCAGAGAATGGTATAGTTATTTCCAATTTCTTGAAAATCTCCATAAAATGCTCAAACTGCTTTTCTCTCTCCTTTCTAGAATATATCTTTGGATACGAAAGTGGTTTTTCGTACTCTTTCTCTTTAAATTTAACAGCCTCCTCTTCCTGATTTTCGTTCATCATATTTTTCTCTATCTCACACTCCTCCCTCTGATCACTCTTTTCTTCAACACTTTCTTTTTCTTTTTCTTTTTTCTCAACCTCTCTTTCCTTTAATATTCTCCCACTTCTAGTAACAATCTCACATGCTTCTTCCACATTACTTTTCTCCATGTAATCAACATCAAACACATTTCTATTCATAATTCTCTGAAATATTTCTTCAGATTCTGCACTCCTTTGTATAGGCATGAAATGAGGATGCTGTGGGACTATTGAAGCTTCTCTAACTGCTTGCGATAAATCAAATAATGTTTTTGTCACTATCTCCAACTACTAAGTGATTATATTGTGTTGCTCCCTCGTAACAATGTTATTTTGTAACATCAAAACTTATTTACAAACATCAACATGTGCACCATGCGTTTCTTCATTATCTACCATAATTTCTATCAAGTCATAAGCTTCGTCCTCAGTCTTCCTTCTTATGTCTCCTCCGACTACAACATTCAGTATCATTTTTTATTGCAGGTTCAAACCTCCAAGAAATGTTAGTATGTAAGATGTCATATCAAACCCATGGACTGGGGTTTTCCTTAACAGGCCTTTAAATATGCCCTACGCCTGTCCAAGAGTCTCTTCCTTTCCTTCCTTGAATGTAGAAATTTCCAGCTTCCCTTGATTGATCTTTGTCTGTGGAAAGAATTTACTAACAAATTGTGTTGCCACAGCCTCCCAATTTCTGAAAGTACCTTATGGGAATGAATGCAACCATGCTTTAGCATTTCCTCCAAGAGAGAAAGGAAACAAGTTGAGTTTGACCCTGTCATCAGAAACTCCGTTCATCTTGACGGTATTGCAGATTTCACTAAAAGTAGTCAAATGATCATAGGGATTCTCATTTGACAACCCGTGAAATTGGTTGCTCTGTACTAGTTGGACGAGTGTAGGGTTCATCACCATGTTTGTTGCATTATCTGCCGGCATGGCTATACTGTTGAAGTGCAAAGGACTCACTGATGGGTGTCGCGGCCCATACAAATTTAATTGCAATTCAGAAATGCAGTATAATGCTAGGGAATGACCCCTAGGTCGTCTCTCAAGGACCAACTGTGGTTCAGAGTCAAGTCTAACACGAAAGGGGGGGGGGTTTGAAAAGTGTTTTTGTGAATACGAATAACTAAATTAAAATGAATGGACATTAAACTCAACTGTGTAGGTTAGAAAACATCAAGGTAAAATAAAGTGCTAAGCCCAACATTTCAACAAACAATTATCTAACAAAGTTAATTTAAATTAAATGCAAAACTAAATTAGAGAAACTAAAAAAAAACTAATCCTACTATGCAAATTAATTTAAAGCAAAAGAAATAAACAAACACCACATTTTCCTAGCAATTCACGTGAGTGACCATGCTCCAAAGAACCATTTCATTCGCTTCCTTCAACAAACCAAGTAATGTGTTGCTTCCTTTTTGTGCAATGTGCTTCATTTTCCAAGTCAAACCTTTCCTTCCACACTTTTCTACCATGAAAACCGTGCTCTCACTCTCTCCATGAAGTCAACAACAATTCTTCCACAACCAATGCAAGGTAATGTGAAAAATGCCCCAAAGACCAACAAAATGGAATTTCTTGAATGCTTCTCCCAAGGTGCCAAGTGTGCAAAGTCAAAGCAAAGAAAAACAATCACAATAACCTCCCATCTCCAAAGCCACTCACGGAAATTTCAAGTGATAGCAAGACAAAACTTAAATAGGAAACATTCCCTTAGTCAAAAGTAACATCTCATGTGTTTGGCCAAATCGGGTAAAAAATTAATTGCACCTTCTCTCTTCCTTCTCCACTCCATTTTCGTTTTTCTTCAACAAGCAAATATTCAAATTTTTCCTTCCCCTCTCCATACCGAGAACACACACAAAGAAACCCAAGTCTCAATTGCAAATTAACACAAGCATAACAAAACCAAGTTCTACCTTCATAAATCCAACTTCACCACTTACTTTTCTTCAACTTTTTGACCAAAGCAAAACCAAACCTCTAGCTTCCCTTGCATTACCGTCCAGCCACCATCATCAATCACAAAGTCCAGCTCAAAATAGGCTTCCAAACATCAAGAACAAAATGCTAGAAGAAAATGGCTCAAGAATACAATACCCATGCACCAACTTAAGCCTTTTTCACTACCAAACTTGACAATAACTCCATTTTCATCCTCCAATCCAAGAAACACAAAATAAAAACGAGATTACTGCAGCAAAATGAGGAGGAAACCGAAATGGACAATGGGTCTCCCTTCCACCAAAGAAACCACCATGAAAAAGCAAAGAAGAAGCTTCAAACTCAAGCATTCAACCTTCAAAACGAAAATCTAAAGAGAGAAATGGTAGAGCTTCATTCCATCAAGCAAGAACAAGCATTGTTGCAAACAATAGAAGAAGAAAAACATGATCTTATTCATTCATGGTTAAAGAAACGAAAATAGCACACCAAGGCTCCAAGAGAGAGTTCATACAAGGCAAAGCTAAAATGAAAGTGTAGTGTCAAGTGTGTGCTTGGAGTGTCTCGGCAATTGGCTCAAAATGCTGTCCAAAAACACTCAAAAATGGTGGGGTCCACCTCTAAGAAACCCTAGGTTAAGTGCCACATGTCCCTCAAAGTTTGGGCCTAACATAAAATTTGCCAACATGGGCCCAATGCACCAAAAGCTTAAGTAAAGTTCGTAATCAACTAGATTACAATTTTAATTAAATTTGCAATGACTAAATATTAAATCTTGAATGTCCATGCCATCTCCTAATGCTCCAAAATATGTCTCCAATATTTTCCCTGCAATTAAACATGCAATTAATTAGCTCAGAAAATCCAAATTAGTGAAAATATGAATTTCCGACCAAATTAAGCACAGTTAGGACAAATGGGGAAATAACGGGCTGATTTAATTGGGTGCAATAAACCAAATATAGTCAAGAAATAACGACTCATCACCCACCGTGTTTGATGTGTCTTCCAATGTGCGTCTTGGAGGAGGTTGGTCCACCATCTCCTTTATGTCCTGTGCAAGAGTCTCTAGTGAAGATTGCAAAAGTCTTTCAGGAGAGGGAAAATTTTCACGTGAAGAATGTCTAATTTTCCTTCCTCTCCTGTCTGATAGCCCTTCAAGCAGAGGTTGTTGGTTCTTTTTACTTCTAGTGTGTATTGCTTCCTGCATACACAAGAAACAAATACCCTAAAAGCACTTTTAAAGAAAAATAAAGCAAAATTAAACAAAACAAAATATAAACAATAATTACAAACAAGTCAAATTTCAGTCAATTCACACTACTTGAAAAAGTTAAACCTCGAGTCCCTGACAACGGCGCCAAAAACTTGTTAACACTCTGGCAAGTGTACCAGATCGTTTCAAGTAATATAATTGGTAAACCCAATATCGTTCTTCCCAAAGAACTCGGAGGCCTTATTGTTCGTGCAAATTGAAATCGTATGACTTTTAAAGAAAATTAATTTGTAGTTTGGATGCAAAAACAAAAAGTAAACATGCAAAAGCAATTGATTTAGTTGACGAGAAAAAGACTATGGATGAATGGAGTTGTTGGGGTTTACAATTTTATCTTATCCACTCTCTCTTATCTACTCCTCTTATTTGATTCACTTTGTTATCTAATTGTCATGCAAACTTTCTTAGTCTAGCCTTAACCCGATCCCTCGGTAAAAAGAGCCTATTACTAATTACTGGCTTGCTATCCCTAGCCTCCCCTAGTAATTAATAATGCATGATAAACGAAAGCAAAAACAATTGATCGTCCTACCCCCTATCCCTAGGTGGTATTGCTTAATCAAGGAATTTCCCACCAGTTCATGACAGTACCGTACGTTTTCGTATCAATAAAGACAAACAAAAATTATCGAATGATTTATACGATAAAAGCATTAAGCGTAGATGAGAAACCCAACAATTGATAATCAAAGCATACGACAAGCATATAAATAAATAAGAGTTTCAATAAAAGAGAGTTTCAAAAGATTACATTGTTCCCCAACAACAAAAGGGTTTAGTTTACCATTGTCATGGTGAAACTAGATGAAAAATAATGGAAGAATGGAAAAACAAACCCTAAATTGGATAAAAAGGAGCCTAAGCATCCAAGAGATCTTCTCGAAGGAGTGAAAATTAGGTCTGGCCACCCCTTTCTATCATAAGAATACATCTAAACTTGCACCAGGGCTATATATAGCTGAGGAGCGTCACAGAATGTAGGCCCAAGCCCAGCAGACAACCGCCCGGCATCGCACTTTTGGTGCCTGACGGTGTCTCCATAATCGCGTCATTGCCCGGCGGTGAGTTGTACCGCCCGACGGTTTGCTTCTCCTCGCGTTTGGCCACCTAGCGTTGGATTTTGGCATTGGGCGGTTCCTAGACTCTTCCTTTCTTTATGTTTCTCCTTCTTTCTTGTGTCTAGGTCCTTCCATCTTCAATCTCATTCTTTATTTTCATCAAAAATGCTGCAAAACAATGCAAAATAAGCATAATATCTCTAAAAATAGCTTTTGACTCTCAACCGACTCAACTTACGTGTTTTGCTTGATTCTAAGCTCCTAAGCCTTAAAGGGTGTATTTTGATCTCAAATGAAGCATGAAAATAACTATTTTTCAACCGTTATCAAGGACAAGCAAAATTCTAAGTTTGGGGCTGTGATAATGGTTGAAAAACCGTTACTTTCACACTTAAATTTGATATCAAAACACACCCTTTCTGGTTTAGAATGAGCTTAGAATCAAGTATAACACTTAAGTTGAGTCACATGAGAGTCAAAAGCGGTTTTTAGAGATATTATGCTTGTTTTGCATTGTTTTGCAGGGTTTTGATGTGAATTGAAGATGGAAGTGAAGAAGGAAGGTCTTAGACTCATGAAAGAAGGAGAAAAAGGAAGAAAAGAAGAGTCTATGCATCGCTCAGCGTCAAAAGTCAACACTGAGCGCCATGATTCGAGGGAGAGCCACTGTTTGACGTCCAGGAGGTGAAGCTGAGCGTCTAGAGTGATTAGAGGCAAAGCGCTCAGTGGTGAGATTGACCGCTGAGCGGTGGCGCGGCTAGAGGGAAACAACTCAACGGTTAAATTAGACGTTGAGCGGTTGTCTGCTAGGCTTGGGCTTAAACTCTATTACTTTTATACTTTATAAATAGACCCAGTGCGATTCAAATTGTTCTACACTCCTTGGAGGCGGTTGCTTGGATGCCTAGGCTCCAACCTACCAAATTTAGGGTTTATTCTTCCATTCTTTAATTATATTTCATCTAGTTTCAGCATGATAATGGTGAACTAAACCCTTTGTTGTTGGGGAACAATGTAATCTTTTGAAACTATGTTATATCCAAATTCTTATTTTCTTTATATGCTTGCATATCGTTATTTTATCAATTGTTGGTTCATTACCTTAAACATTCTATCTCTCTAAAACTCTCGTTCTCTAATCATTCTCTGCATTCTCTCTAAATCCTCTCTTCACTAACACAGGTAAACCTTTTGAGGTGTTCTGTGATGCTTTTTATCAGGGATCAGGATGTGTGCTGATGCAGGAGAAGAAGGTAGTTTCCTATGCTTCAAGGCAACTCAAGATTCATGAGAGAAACTATCCCACGCATGACTTGGAGTGGGCTGCAATTGGGTTTGCCTTGAATATTTGGAGGCATTATCTGTATGGTGCACAATTTCAGGTATTCAGTGATCATAAGAGTTTGAAGTATCTCTTTGATCAGAGGGAACTAAACATGAGGCAGAGGAGATGGATGGGGTTTCTTAAAGATTATGAGTTTGATCTCCTCTACCACCCTAGAAAAGCAAATGTTGTGGCAGACGCTTTGAGCAGAAAGTCAGTTCATGTTTCAGCTTTGATGATTAAGGAGTTGGAGCTGGTGGAAAGATTCAGAGATTTGAGGCTACAAGTTGAGATTGAGCCAGATAGTATTAGATGCAACAATTTGGTGATGTCTAGCCATTTTTTGAGACGTATCAAGGAGGAGCAGTTGCAAGATGTTGAGCTCCAGAAATCAGCAGGATTGATTGGTACAGAGTAGGGCAGAGACTTCAGTTTGGGGGCCGATGGTATTTTGCGTTTCAGAGGTCGGGTTCGTGTGCCTAGTATTCCAGAGCTAAGGAGATTGATCCTTGAGGAGGGTCATCGTAGTCGTTTTAGCATGCATCCTGGCATGACTAAAATGTATCAAGACCTTAAGGAATCTTACTAGTGGTCTGGAATGAAGGGTAATGTGGCACAGTCAATATATACTGATTAAACTGTAATATTTGTTGAACATGTATATGTGTGTGTACTGATACGTGTTCCTATGTTGATTAATTGATATATTTCTGGAACATGTATATATGCTTTAATGTGCTGTGTGTTATTCATCATTTCATATGTTTTCTTGCACATGTTTTAAAGCAATAAATACAAGCACTTTTATGAACTTATTCTTGTGCTACAAAGTTCTAGTACATTCGACTACATTACTAATGGATTCGACTATGCTAAAATCTTTGTACAGATTTTGCAGATCAGTGTTGTGTGTATTTTTGAGAAGAAAATAATTTCAAAATGTTTTACATGGTTGATGTCGACTATGTAGTTTACATATTCGACCGTATCTGTTGTCTGATTTGAAATTTTGTTATGCTCATGCTCTCCAACGGCTATATTTTTAAAAGTTAGTTGAGCATTGATGACTTGGTCAACTGTATTGAATGTGTTCTGTTATTTGTTGACCATAAACTACTAAGTTGACTGGACTGTTATAACTGTAATAATACAGTCGACTGAATTAGTAGCACATTCGACTGAGAATCTGACTGATTAACATAAATCTATATATTGACTGAACACGGGTTTGTTCTAAGACTTTTGATGATCTGACAATTTCATTTTTGTTTCAGATTTCTCTTAGCTCCAAGAATTCTCCAAGAAGTCGGTGGTGATCTTTCTTTAACGAGATTCATTGAGGAGATGTTGTGCGCTTACACTTGCTGATCAACATCTGCACAAGAAGGTGCTTCTGTGATTGATCGTGAAGGCTTGGCATCCTGTGAAGACTGCTGAATTGTGATCAAGGCTTGGCATCCTGTGAAGATTGCTGGAATTGGACCTGTTGTGATACAGGGGGATAGTTCACTTTGAGGATTGTTCAAAGTGGTTTTCAGATTGGAGAAGAGGGGATTCTTGCTACAAGTCTGGTTTGGTTTTCTGCAGCTATATTTTGGTTTTGAGTTAGAGAGGAGATTTATATTTTTGACGTGAAGGTCTTCTATAAATTCCTTGTTGTAAAAACGACAACCATTATAGTTCATTTGCTTCCTAGGTTGGAAGGACACTGGATGTAGGCATTATTGGCCGAACCAGTATAAAAACCTGTGTTTGAATTTCTCTATCCCTTATCTTTTACATTCCAGTCGACTCTATTTCTAACACAGTCAACTACGATTTTTCCACTGCATACATTTTCCGATTGCTTGCATCTCAAGAAACTTTAAAAAGCTTTGTACTTTGTTTGCAAGATTACAAAAAGAAAGTGTTTTTGAAACAACACCAACTCAACCCCCTCTTGGTGATATAAAGAAGCCAACCTATTTTCCAATAATAGAGACCCATGGTTCACATCTCGTTTTTGGCAGACGCTACAGAGTGAGTTGGGTAGTAGGTTGCAGATGAGCTCAGCGTATCATCCCCAGACTGATGGTCAGTCAGAGAGAACGATCCAGTCATTGGAGGATTTGCTTAGAACATCTGTCTTAGATCACTTGGGAGTTTGGGATGAGCTGTTGGCATTGGTAGAATTCACTTACAACAACAGTTATCAGACCAACATTGGTATGGCACCGTTTGAAGCACTATATGGAAGACGTTGCAGAACACCTTTGTGTTGGTATCAAGAGGGAGATGCAGTGTTGACTGGGGTAAAGATAGTTTAGTAGACTATAAAGTAGGTGAAGGTCATTCAGGAGAAGATGCAGCCATCTCAGAGTATGCAGAAGTCCTATGCAGACTGGAGACATAGACCATTGGATTTTGCAATTGGGGATCATGTATTCCTCCGAGTGACTCCTACTATAGGTGTAGGAAGAACCATTCACGCTAGGAAGTTGTCTCCTAGATACCTTTGTCCTTATCAAATCTTGAGGAGGATAGGGCCAATTGCCTATGAAATAGCCATGCCACCCCAACTGGCTAATCTCCATTCAGTTTTCCACGTCTCGCAACTTAGGAAGTATGTGCCTGATCCTTCTCATGTGCTAGAATTTGAAGATGTCCAAGTTAGAGAAGATTTGTTTGTGGAGGTGCAACGTGTCAGGATTGTGGAGAGCCAGATCAAACAACTTAGAGGCAAAACCATCAGTCTAGTCAGAGTTGTCTGGGATAGTAGGACAGATGACTCTACTTAGGAGTTAGAGGGAGTGATGAGAGAGTCTTATCCTTACCTATTTTCTGGTAAGTCTAATTTTCGAGGACGAAAATTTTGTTGTTGGGGAGAATCTAAGAACCTGGAAAATAAAGTTATAGAGGAGATTGACTGTATTAAAATAATGAAACGAGCAACTTGTTTAAAAACAATAATATAATATATAATTTTCAAAAGCTCGGTTCATTACCTTAAACATTCTATCTCTCTAAAACTCTTGTTCTCTAATCATTCACTGCATTCTCTCTAACTCGTCTCTTCACTAAGCTATTTGTTCAACAATCAGGAGGTGCCTAAGCAATCCTGGTGATAACGGTCTAAAAACCATTATTTTCATACTTAAATTTGATATTAAAACACACCCTTTATGGCTTAGAATGAGCTTTAAATCAAGTAAAACACTTAGTTGTGTCTTGTGAGAGTCAAAAGTTGGTTTTAGAGATATTATGCTTGTTTTTACATTGTTTTGCAGGGTTTTTAGGTGAATTGAAGATGGAAGTGAAGTAAGGTGGACTTAGACCCATGAAAGAAGGAGAAAATGATGAAAAGAAGGGTCAAGAGAGTCGTTGAGTGCCAGAATGGTCCGCTGAGCGCTCAGAGCGATTAGAGGGAAACCGCTCAGTGGCAAAACTAACCACTGAGTGGTCAAAGCGGCAAAAGGGAAACCGTTGAGCGGTGAACTTAGGCGCCTGGGCATTTATCTGTTTTTATTAGCTAGATTTTGTAATCTTTCTGTTATCTTTTTGGGCTTATATATAGCCCCAGTGCGAATCAAAAGGGGATTCTTTTGGCAGAGAGAAACGTCCAGAGCTATTCCACACACCTTAGAGGAGGTTTCTTGGATGCTTAGGCTCCTTTTTTATCAAATCTAGGGTTTGCTCTTCCATTCTTTCATTATATTCATCTAGTTTCACCATGACAATGGTGAACTAAACCCTTTTTTATCCAAATTCTTATCTATTTCATATGATTGTCATATACTTGTTTATCAATTGTTGGGTTCGATCTATGCTTAATGCTTTTATCGTTTAACTCATTCAGTAAAAGTGGTTTGTCTTTATTGATACGGGGACGTACGATAATGTCATGAACTGGTGAGAAATTCCTTGATTATGCTAATACCACCTAGGGATAAGGGTAGGACGATCAATTGTATTTTGTTTATGCTCACATTGCATTATTAGTTACTAGGGGAGGCTAGGGATAGCAAGCCAGTAATTAATAATAGGCTCTTTTCACCAAGGGATTGGGTTAAGGGTAGGCTAGAAAGTTTGCATGACAATTGGATAAATAAGTGAAGTAAATAAGAAAAGTAGATAAGAAAAGTAGATATATGAGAGTGGATAAAATGAAATTATAAACTCCAACAACACCATTCATCCATAGTTTTTTAAAGCCAATTGAATCACTGCATTTGCATGTTTACTTTTGTTCTTTGCATACAAACACCAACTTAATTCTTTTCTCAAGTCTTATGCGATTTGTTTACATGAAAAGTAAGGCCTAAGAGTCCTTTGGGAAGAACGATATTGGGTTTACTAATTATATTACTTGGTAATGATTTGGTACACTTGCCAGGGACTTAACACCTGGTGTTGTGAGCTTCGTTTCAACTGGTCAATTACCTGTTCTTCCACCAGTAAGCTGTCTCCTTCTCTTTCGTACAATTTGGGGCTGTAAGTCTGCACCAAATTATGGTTGCATGTGTATTCTTCTTTTCCATTTCAAATTCTAGCTCCAATTAGGTTCTAAAATCTGTTTTCTACCCCAAATCAGTGAACTGTAACTTATTCTAGAGTTTCCTTGTGGTGCAAGGCGCAGTTAGATCATCCTTCGAGTTGGGCAGTTTAATCCTGAGGTAAGGGAAGCTGGGATTTTGTTTCTAATCTGTAAAATGTTTTTATGTGTGAATTTAGGTGCTACTAGAATTGCTAAATGTTGTATGTGTAGACTGGGTGATGAAAGATGGTGTTGATTGAATGGAATTTATGAAATTATATGTTAAAACGTATACTCTTTGGATGTGTGAACTATCAAACTGTGACTTGATGCAATTAAACTGTTTTGAGTCTTTAGGTTGATGAAATTTAAGTTTTAGAGTATAAATCAATGCATAAACACTTTATAATCAGGTTAGAAAGGATTATAATCATTTAGACAAGTTTAATTTAGCATATATTTCGATTTAGGGGTGTTAGAAGTTCATCAAAATGCTTACATTTGGTATTGGGGGTTAGAGTTGCATAATTATGAAGATTTAGAGTGCTGCAAGTTATGCAGACTCACTGTGCGAATTAATTCGCACAACGAGCTACCCTAGAGAGTTGCTCTCTACCAGGGCATTTGCATAGCGACTCTGGTGTGCTATACAAATCGCTGCAGAGGGTTCTTCTCTATTTGGTGAGTCGCTTTGCGAATTTGTTCGCTTTGCCACTGGTGTTGAACTGGGAAATTAATTTGATAATTCGAATAGCGAAAAATAGGTGCTTTGCAAGAGTGTGAGGTCTGAAACCACTGTGAGATAATTTGCAAGGCGAAACTATTCGCTATACGAATTAACTAGGAAGCATTGTCTCTAATTGAGAACTCGCTATGCGAAAGTCTTCTAATTTCGCATAGCGCACAGGTGCGCTGAGCGGATTTCTTCTATATGGTTTGCTCTTTTCTTCTTCTGTTTTTATTGGTTGATGATGAGTGATTCGTATATGACTTTGTGTGACATGAAATGAGGTTATATGAATAAAAAGAAGTTACTTATGATTGAAATAGTGGAAGATTGTCATTAACATGATGTAATTGAGAATTAAAGTCATACCTCTTGGTCAGATAAATGTAGTGTTGAGAATGAATATAGGAGCTCAGTCTTGGGGGTTATCCTAACACCCTAGTGATCTTTCATTCTCACTAGAGAAGATTGATGCATGTGGTAAGAGTAATAGGAGGCCCTAGTGTAGGCACTACCTTGAGGCCTATTGCGCGGTAACGGACTTACCTTGTGTGTGGTAGGGTGAAACCCATTGGTAATGGCTTTGTAAAGCAGTAGAGGCCACCACAAGTTCACAACCCGCCATAGCTCGATATTCATTCTAAGTCCGAACGAATCTAGTTTAAGTTATAACATAATATGATGTTTTGTTTGTTTACTTGTATGATTGTGCTTTCATAATTCAAATGCTATTAGATAACATGTATGCTTTTAAACCTAGCTTACCCTTTTTTCTTGTTTTGTGTTTGTTTGTGTTGTCTTCTCTCTTTTGTTATGATCATCCCTTGGATGTGAGCAGAGGGAGATGAGGTTTCTGTTGAGCAGGCATTGGATGGAGCTGAAGCTGCAGAGTAGATGATATAGGCTTGTAATACTTAGTTTAGATTAATGACTTGTACATAGAGTTTTAAATTTTATAGCTATTTTGGATGACTATAGAATATAATACTTTATGTACTTTGTTGAATAACTGTATTACTCTATCATGTTTGTGACTTCTCTTTATTATAGTTTATACTATATATTTTGGGATGTTACATCGCTTAAATCAGTGTGAAGATTAAAGAGAAGATAGAAAACAATGAAAGTTGAAGTTTTAAAGAGAAGATCGTTCTTAAGAAAATAAATTGAGCTTTTTTTAAACTTAATATAAAACTACTTTTGCTTTTAAATAAAACTCCCCCTCTCTTTGTTAATACGTTTCTGCCCCATCTTTTAAAATATTATATATATATATATATATATATATTTATATATATATATTTATATATATATATATATATATTTATAAATCTAGGCTCTTACATCAGAGCATAAAAATTGCACATTTTTGACGTTTTAGCTTTATGTTCTAGGAAGAAAAAATAAACTATCCATTAAATAAAAATTAATTACTGTATAATTTCAAACACAACTTTCCAAAATAAAAATTTTATATATTATTATATGTACAGATTTGATTTGTAAGTTTTAATAATAAAATATTATATTAACATAATAAGAATAAATATAAATAAAAATTATGATAAAATAATAATTATTTAAAAGACAAAATAAGAAAAAATTTTGTCCATTTTTATATAATTAATGTATAGACTCAAAAGTAATATAGAATATTTTATTATTCATATACTATTGTTTCACCTATTCAATTTAAAATTAAATTGAATTGATTAATTTTTCATAAAAATAAATTTTTCATATTGAAGATCATGTTGAAAGTAAATTCAACCTTTACAAATTATATATTTCTCTTTTTGGAAAATTATCTTAAATACTTCATATCATAAAAACGACATAACTTTTATGCTTTACCATTATATTGTAAGGAAAAAAAATCTACCCATTAAATAAATATTAATTACTTTATAATTTCAACCTAAAGTTTCCAAAATTAAAATTTTATATATCATTATATGTACATATATGATATGAAAGTTTTAATAATAAAATATTATATTAACATTACAAGAATAAATATAAATAAGATTTTATAATAAAATAATAATTATTCAAAAGGTACGCGAAAGTAGAAAAAATTATAATGTTTGATGATCCTTTTATATATAATTAATGTATAGATATAATATGATTACTCAAAAGTAATATAAAATATTTTATTTTTCATGTATTATTGGTTTAATCTATTCAATTTTATACTGAATCAAATTGATTAATTTGTTCATAAAAATAAATTTTTCATTCAAGATAATATTAAAGTTAATTGAACCTTTACAAATCATATATTACTCTTTTGAACCAGTTGAAAATAATCTTAGATACTTCACATCATAAAAGCTGCACATTTTTTATGCTTTAGATTTATATTTTACGGACAAAATAAACTATCCATTAAATAACAATTTTATATATCATAATATGTACAGATATGAAACGTAAGTTTTAATAATAAAATATTATATTAATATAATAAGAATAAAAATAAATAAANTTTTATAATAAAATAATAATTATTCAAAAGGTACTGTGAAAGTTAGATGTAATTGTCCTGTAATTAATGTATAATATAATATTTTATTAATTGTTGGTTTTAGCTATTTAATTTTATATTAAATCGAATTGATTAATTTTTTCATAAAATTAAATTTTTCACTAATGTTGAAAGTTAATTTAACCTTTACAAATTATATATTACCCTTGTCAACCAATTGAATATAATCTTGGATACTTCACAGCATAAAAATTGCACATCTTTTAAACTTTAGCTTTATATTCTAGGAAGAGAAAATAAATTATTCATTAAATAAAGATTAATTACTTTATAATTTCAAACCTAACTTTCTGAAATAAAAATTTTATATATCATTATATGTACAGATTTGATATATAACTTTTAATAATAAAATATTATATTAACATTATAAGAATAAATATAAATAAAAATTTGATAAAATAATTATTCAAAATATAAAGTAAGAAAATTTTATATTATATAATATTTTATTATTCATATCCGATTGGTTTTACCTATTCAATTTTATATTAAATCGAATTGATTAATTTTTTCATAAAAATAAATTTTTCACTCAACATCATATTGCAAATAAATTCAATCTTTACAAATTATATATGACTCTTGTCAATTGAAAATAATCTTCAATACTTCACATCATAAAAACTACACATCTCTTATTCTTTAGTTTTATATTCTAGGAAAAAAAACTACCCATTAAATAAACATTAATTACTTTATAATTTCAATGTTAACTGTCCAAAATTAAAATTTTATACATAATTATATGTATAGATATGATATGTAGGTTTTAATAATAAAATATTATATTAATATAATAAAAATAAGTATAAATAAAATGTTACGATAAAATAACAACTTGCAAAGTAAGAAAAAATTTGCTAGAGATAGGTAATGAATAATATTTTATTATTAATGAACTGTTACAAAAATTTCCAACATTGGAATTTAAGGTGTTTGAATGTATTTCTTGATAAAAGAAAGAGGATTTACAACACATCTATCACACACATGGTTAATACATGCGCAACCCTCACAAAATAGACCACATCGAATAAAACACTCTTCTGCATTATTGCAATGCAGAGTCACAACGTTCCTTGCCTCCGATTTCATGTACATATCTGCAACCACAAACCATACATTATATAACACAAGTAAAAATATTAGAAAAAGAAAGCTCGTTAAAAATTAAGAAAGAAAATATACAGAATGAAACAGATGCTTAAACCTCAAATCACAATTACAGATATTAAATGACAAGCATGACTTATAACCTGATGCAATGATAACGAAAAGCATTAGGAATACAAATCTGACAGCAGACTTCTTTGAAGTGGCCATTTTCATTCTATAATACATTTTCATGACACAGATGTGCTTTTATAAGCAAATGTTTATGGGCTAAAAGGGTAACATTTTAATTGTAAATATAAATATTAAAGATTTTTTTATGACTAATTTAGTTTTAGGAAATTTGCATCCATCCGTAACATATTTTTAAAATGAAATTCGTATTTTTTTATTATTAAAAAATAGTGTCTTAGAGGTGATAACGTGTTTTAAATAATGAGATTCAATTATTTTAATATTAAAATTTAATATATAAATAAACTTTTTAGAGGTAATAATGTGTTTCTGTAGTTTGTAGAAGCAAAAAAGTTATTTGAGCTTGTAGAGCTATTTTAAAACACTTATAGTATGAGAATTGTGCTTGCATGTTTGGTTGTTTGAGATTAATGAAATTGCTTGATATTGTTGGTTGAATTGCTACTAAAACTTGTTTGTGTAGTATGGTTGTGTGATTCTTGATTTTATTGGTATTAACTTTTACACTAAAACCTGTTTTTGAGCAAAACACTGAGTTAGGACTACCAATTTGGACATCTGAATATGTCTCTAGTTCCCTAAATCACAAATTTAAATGTGAAAATTTCTAATATGGCATTAAGCGGTGCTGGTGTGGCACTAAGCGTAACTTGGGTTTGCAAGCCTAAAAGTAGTTGTGCTCCAGATTATTGAGTGGCCATTTTTGATAATGGCGACAAGTACCATTGAATTCCACTTTCTACTATAGGTTTGGAACCTTTTTCATCATACTTCGTTGAGCAATAGGCTGATCTCGCTAAGCAAGATAATTTGCAAGACGTTTTGTGTAGAGCGTCAATCTGGGAGCCAATATGGTTTTCTATGATTTTTTTATCCTTTGGTTTTTGAAGTGATTTATTATGGATTCTATGTATGTTTATTGTGAATTTGTGATGCCTCATGGATTATAATTTGGTTATGAATATGAATTATGTATGTTGTGAAAGGAATTTCAATGAAAAGTTTCATAGCTTAGAATAATCATTATGACATATCAGAAAAATCCCTCATTAATGTTTTATAATCACCAATAAAATTATCTTTAACTCGATAAGACAAGCATCTACCTAGGCTGTCAACACCTGGCAAAACTTATCTAAGTCGTAGTTTGATTCTATCGTAATATTTCTTAATACCATATATTTACAAAATATTTTATAAATCAAGTAAGGTATATTTTTATATATATATATGGTAAGTTATTATATTTATCAATATTACTTGATATTCTCTTGATATTATTAATTTTATCACATAAATTACATAGTCTAAAAGTTGTATAAATAAACATAATATTTTATTTAAAAAAGACACACTTATTAATACTCTTTTTTCTTACTTAAAAAATTTAAATTTTCTTAATGACTTGAGTGTCGAATAAATTTTTATAAAAAAGTACATTAAATGTTTTCACTTCACTCATATTTCACCTGTCTAAAAATCCACTTTCAGATAATAACAAAAATAAATATAAATAAAATATTATGATAAAATAATAATTATTCAAAAGGTAACAAGAATAAATAGTAAATAAAATGTTATGACTATCCTTTTATATATCATTAATGTGTAGGCATATAATTATTACTAAAAAATAGTACATAATATTTTATTCTTCAAAAAGATAAAAAAATAATTATTAAAAGGTAACAACTAAATAATAAATAAAATATTATGACTCTTATATATCAGAATTGTGTAGGCATATAATTATTACTAAAAAAGAAATACATAATATTTTATTATTCATGTACGGTTGGTTTCATTATTCAATTTTATACTAAATTAAATTGATTAAATTCTTCATAAAAAAAAATTCCATCACGTTGAAAGTTAATTCAATCTTTACAAAATTATATATTACTCTGATCAACCATATTGAAAATAACGTTGAATACTTCACATTTTTTATGCTTTAGCTTTATATATTCTAGGGAAAAAAAATAAACCACCCATTAAATAATTATTAAGTACTTTTGTAATTTACTAAATTGTCCAAAATTAAAATTTGATATATCATTATATGTACACATGATATGTAAGTTTTAATAATCAAATATTATATTAACATGAATAAATATATATAAGATTTTATGATTAAATAATAATTATTCAAAAGGTATGGAAAAGTAAGAAAACATTTACAATGTCGTATGATTATCCTTTTATATATCATTTATCTATAGACATAAAATGAGATCTTAAAGAGAATTAAGCAACAACATCAGCGTCTTTCAACACTTGCTCTAAGGGGACTTCCTCAACCACATTTGTTCCTATCCGAAAGGATGATCATCGCAAGAGAAAGCATACTCAAGTAACATACAACACACAAAAGTAAGAGTGAGCTAGACAAACGAACTACATACATATAATACAATCAATCAATGTCATCATGTTTAATTACATATAAAAAGAACAAGCAAGGCATACCAACCAAACCATGCATCCAATACTCAACGCGACTCATCCGAATTTGGTATAACTGTCTAACTATTGGTCGTCTTTGCACTTGCATAGTTCAGCTGGTCCATCTCCAACACTATGCAAGGTAAGTCCCCCAATCTGTCTATGTCTAAACTATAGATGAGGATCTCCCTGTACTCTCACCACTCACATTGTTCTTCTCTATTTGAGTATGAACAATGCTTTAAGTGTAGGGATAGACATACCATTTCAAAGCTTCCACCATTATACAGACAATAATGACACCCCTCACATCACTTTTAATCATCTCACCCTGAGATGTTCAATTCATGCACAATTTCATCAATTCAATTCATAATCATTGCATTTCAAGCCACACGATTCAAATATATGAACATACATACCTCTGATAATCCAACAACATCACCCCAAATATGTCAAAACCATTCTTAAATCAAATAAATATATTTTATTATATTATTAATATTTAAAACCTCAGAGTTTATGACAACTATGTTATTTACGTTATAGATATATATAAAGAATCATCATAAAGTTTACAAAAAAATCTTTACTTTTTATAATATAGATATATATCTAAAAATGTCATTATAACAAAAGTTTACGTTTGCTTTCAATATTGTTATAATTAAATATTTAACCAAGCTAAAAGTTAAATTCCAATAGCAAATTAATCATTTACTGACAAAAGGAGAACTCCTATGTCAGGAGAAAGTAATTTTTTAATATAAGAATGTTAATTTTGAGACTCTCCTGGTTGCTATTTATGAAATGAATAAAAACACCCTAATATATATAATAAGAAAATCAATATGATAAAAACATATTTTCATGTACCGTTTTAATTCTAAAGAAAAACTAGATTCAGGGATTTATAAAAATAAATCGCGTTAGTTTAAAAAGTTTCGTCATTGAACTTCTTTTCAAACATAATTTTACTTGTTAAATAGTACACAAAAACGTTATTTGTTTCCACGGTAGCAAAGACAATAATAAAAATTAAATTAGCCTCAAGACATTATCATAAGGTGCACTGCGTATAATAACCTGGATTGTACCGCTACGAAAACACACAACTCATATGCAAAGAACAAAATTCTATAATTAAATTATTATAACCCAATCTTATATATAGAAATTAGCAACTCATAAAAACATATGCAACACAATAATAATTGATAGACAATAAAAAGACATGTTACACCATAGTCTACGAAATTCACCCAAAAATATAATGAAAAAGAATCTAAACATTATTAAATAATCATACACACATAGATATTGAAGGCTAGCTCCCCTTACCTGGAAAACTTCAGAGTTTACTTGACAGGAATGCTCTAAACAATGCTCCTCACAGCAAATTTCAAAGACACCCTATAAATCACTCAATGGTAGCCTTTTTAGTGCTAGAAATTAACACCAAACTGAAGTAGAACGTTTCTAATGGCATGAATTCAGTAAGATAGCATGTCCTAGGTTCTAGAAACAGCAAGAAAAGGGGAAAGATGACTTACTAGTAGAAACAAGAAATTGTTCGGTCCGTTACGGAGCTCTCGACGCGGTGAACGTTTGAACACCACCTATTCAAAGATTGAACGATTAAATTTGTTGGGTATTTAGAGAGAAGGCAGAGAAAATGTTTTAGGGCAAAAAGGGTTTTCAGTTTTCTAGAGAGAGAAGGGGAAAGTCTGATGGGCCTGGCTACCTCCAACTAGGGCCTAATATAAGTATTTTATTTGGGTTTTCACATTCTCCCCAACAACAAAAATTTTCGTCCTCGAAAATTAGATTTACCTGAGAATAGGTTAGGATAGGATATTCTCATTTCATCCTCTAACTCCTAGGTAGAGTCGCCCGTTCTATCATCCCAGATAACTTTGATTAGCCAGACAATCTTCCCTCTGGGCTATTTGGCTAGCCTCTCATCTACTCTGACTGGCTGCATCTCTATAGAGAGGTCTTCCTTGACTTGCACATTATCAACCTCTAACACGTGAGAAGGATTAGACACGTATTTCTTCAGCTGGGATACATGAAAAATCGGATGCAAGTTTGCCAACTGGAGTGGCATGGCAAACTCATAAGCCACTTGCCCTATGCTTCGTAGTATTTGATAGGGACCAAGATACCTAGGAGATAACTTCCTAGCCCGAATGACCCTTTGTTAACTCTCTATTTTTTCCCATTTTTTGTGTGTTAATAGTCTTCTTTTAGGTTAGTTTAGTTTTTAATTTTCTAGAATTAAGGTAATTTAGAGTAATTAGGATTAAAATAGATTTTTGTAAATATAGTGTTAATTTTACCTTTTTAGTTAAATAAAATAGTTTTTTTTATAATTAGGAATTTTATCTTTTAGAAAAAATGCTCAGAAAATTTAAAATAGAATTTCATTTCTTGTAGGCTCTATTTTTTATTTTATTTTACCAGTTTATTCTTTTTAAAATGATATGTTAATGTTTCCAGAAATACACAAAAAGGGGGCTGATAGTGAAGCTGATTGGGCTTGAAAAGCCAGCAGAAATTTTGGGCCTCTGAATTGAGACTGATTTGCTGATTTGGGCTGCAAGTTGATAATGTTGTGCGTTTTGCTGGTTTAATGAAACACAGCGTTTCATGCTGCTATTGGCCAAAGCTGAGAGGATCCTTCTAAAAGCTTCATTTCTACAAGAGAGAGCTCGATCAGTTAAAGATTTTTCCCCAATTTTCAACTCACGAGCTAGGGTTCCAGCGAGGTGAAGAACTGTTGCGACGAAGCATGAATCGAGTTCCAAGGCCCAAAGGAAGCAAGCCTAGGAAGCAAATCAGACCGGAGGAGCTTGAACAGTTGAAGAATCTGGTCAGAGTCAGTTGAAGATTGTTCACGAAGCTTCCAAAATCAGTTACCGGTTCCTTCCCTTTTTCCCACTTTTTCCACTTTTTCCCGATTCTTCCCTTCTTTCCCTGTTCCTATTATTTTTAGTTTTTTTGGACTTACCCTATAAAAAGGGGAATTTTGTAATAAGAAGAGTACAAGTGGTGGGTGACAGACACCGCTCTAGCTCTAGACTCTAGACTCTCAGTTCCAAATTCTCTAGTTTTAGATTTACTGCTTTCGTAGAGGTAAATACGTTCTTGGGTTCACTGGATTTTTCTGAGGAGCTCATGAGGGTGACAGGCCGTGAGTTTCTTAGTGATTCCGGTAACTTGTATTTTTGTTCTTGAATTTTAATTGAAATTTGATGTTTACTTTCAGTGTTCCTGATCCCATTTTACAATTCTGCTTTTTAGTTTTGATTCTCGCAAATGACTTTAATTTCCTTGCCTTATCATTCAGTGATTTTATATTTCAGCTTTATATTTTGAGTTGCTTTATGTTTTTCATTGCTCTTTATGATTCCAGCATTTGATTTGGTTATTGTATGATTAGGAATAATATTTTAGGGATCTGTTTCAATCTTTTTAGGTTTCATATCTGCATTGTTGCTTGTAGTTCATATTTTTTTCTTCTTCAAACATATTCATAACATTGCATGCATCTATTAGAATCATTCATTTGCATTAGCATTTAGTTCTTTTCTTTTTCAGATTCCATTTAATTTTCATTTTTCCCACCTAGTTTTAGTTTTCTTTTTAAATAATGAGGTTTTAATTCTACAATTCTAGCTTAATAAGTACCAAGTCGTTGGATTAGACCCTAGGTTTCCCCTATACTACATTAGTGGGGAATTTAGGTTTGTTGAGATTTTAAGCAACAAAAATCCTTTCAACAAATGGCGCCGTTGTCGGGGACTTTGGCGACTTAAGTTTAGTTTTTAGAGTTAGCCTTATAGGTATTTGTTTTTGTTTTTCTGTTTTTGTTATTCTGTAATATTAGTTTTTGCAATACATAGTTGTTATTTTTTATTTTCTTTTAGGATTTAGTTTAATTTTTCTGAATAATAAGCCTTGTGAAAGTTTGTATAAAGAAACTTAGAGTGAGGATAGTATGACTACTCCAGTGGAGAAATCTTTGAGAGAGTTGGCAAATCAGCAGGTAGATCATCAGCTGGTGTGCACCTACCTGCCTCTGGAGCAAAACTCACCAAGTTTTGAGTTGAAAGCTGGCTTTATAAAACTGTTGCCCAAGTTCCATGGATGGGAGCATGAGGATCCACACCAGCATGTTAGAGAATTCATCCTCATATGTTCATCCTTGAAGCCTGCTGAAGTTCCAGAGGAATTAGTGAGGATGAAAGATTTTCCTCTGTCATTGCAAGATGAAGCTAGACACTAGAAAGTGGACCTCTTCCATCCAGAATTTACACTTGGACAGGATTATCTGTATATAATATATACGGATTTATCCATATATAATTTATATACGGATTTATCCGTATGTAACTTTGGAACTTAATAAAAAAAAATTAGGTGACCTCACGCATCCAATGCATATAACTTTAATACGATGAAACTTCATCTTTGACTAAATAACAAGCACCCACCCAAGGAAAGTGCAATCAAGTTTTTCGATATTGCCACAAAACCCAAGAAACTCAAATTAATAATTTCACACATAAAGTTCACATACTATAAAATTCAAATATCTGATTACTCAAACATAGTGATAACTAAAGTCTGGATGTTTCTNATACTAATAATTACAATAAGAACAAAGCAAATTAAAGGATTCTTTATCTTGTACTTGATCATTGTCTCTTAGTTTGAATCAAATTGATCTCGTATGTTGCAATGGTGTTAGGAGTTCTCCTGATTGCTTGTAGAAAAACTTTCCATCCTCCATGACAACTTCATATGCTTGAGGGATGGTGGATAAAGGTTAGGAACTGAACCGGGAGCGATCCCATTATCATCAAACCCTTAGCCTTTTTTTGTTTGATACCTACTGACAAGTAAACTTTATCACCAAAAATCATATTACCAATAAGATATGAAAAATAATTGTCCTAAACAGTAAGACTGACACACAGTAAAAAAAATACTTTCAGGAGAGCGGGTGTTTAATTGTATTTAATTATTTCTTTATGATGAAATGGATAGCAAAATCATAGTTTAAAATCTATGAATGAGAATTTCTAAAATTATTAAACAAAATGTTAATTATTTAAAAAAAATTTAAAGTTTGATTTTATATAATTTTATATTTTATTTATAGTTCTAAAATAAAAGTTATCTTTACAAAATTAATCTCTAAAATTATATTTTAATATTACNCATTTAAATTTTCTTTTAAAAATAAATTTATTTACAAGAGTATTTAATATACAACTATATTTACACTAGNAGCAAAATTAAAATAAGGAGTTGAATTTAATTGCAGCGGCATACCAAAAACTAGGAGCAAAATTAAAATAATTATAAATTTTAAAAAAGGACAATGATGCCATTACCTTATCATCTTCAGACTTACCTTTCAAACATATCCCTTTCAAATATAGTCGGCATAATGAAAAAGTAAAGGTTAGAATACTGAAAAGCAGCACAATGAACAAGTAAAGGTACATACTTCAATACCCATATGATTAAGATTCAAATAAAATGCTCCCTAATTAAACTTATCAGAGAAGTAGTACATATTCAAATAAAAACACCTCAATTACTTGCAACCACTACTATTAAACCCTCTGTCGATAGAAATAGAAGTACCCAATTACTTCCAATCAATTGTAATTTAATTCATAATTGACCAGTATTTGGCAGGAAGAAAGAACATACTTCAAGAATTGAGTAATACATGATAATGCAAAGTAGATAAAATGCATAATCTAATTAATTAAACAATTGAAATTATGACTAAGAAGCTTTCATCCTTTGAGAATAACAATTTCCAATCAAATAAAATTCACCATAGATTAACAAAGGCAATTTTATAATTCACAAAAAGATGTTCTAAACCTTGATCAACCTATTGGTTGGTGTTGTTTGAAACTCTTTCCAGAAGTTCCCTTTATATATTGAAAAGTCCACTGCAACAGATTCAAAGGAAATTAACTGGATTCAATTAACTAATTATAAAAACTATTAAATAGTAAGTAATATTAAAATTGGATATGTATAGTGACTGAATTTGAATTATAGGACCCATAAATAGACATCATGAAACATACGTGAATAATAGAGTTGAACATATGTACTTGCAACAGAGAACATTAGTTACCTGAATATCCAGGAAAATCGAATGTTGGATACCTTTATCATGCTTCATCACAGTAGAAAATATATCCATCAGCTAAGTAGCCAAAAAATTAGGCTTTTGGAGTTGGTTGGACAAAGAAAAAGCTAATGGTTGCTCCAAGCAATAATGAGATAGAATAGAGGGAAAAAACATAATAAAAAATCCATGAACTTCTCAATTATTCACGCCAATGCTCTGCTTAGCACCAAAGATTCAAACAACAACAACCAAAGAATGTGAGGGAACATAATGGCTAAAAAAAGAGGAATTAGGGTTTTGAAGATACCAACAATATAATTTCACAAACCTTGGGACTAGCATTCAGAACATTGTGAGGAATATTCCATTCCCAAAGCATACCANACCAAAGTTTCGAATTTTCTACACTGCATACGAAAAAAAGAACCCAATGCAAATATTTGACAATAAGAACATAAGTATGACAAGGAAGGGAAAAGATAGTTTAATTTAAACAAAGATAAACTGGAGCAATATTTAAAACTATACCACTAAAAAAACATATAATAAATTAATATTAAGAAGACATGGCTCTTAAGAGGATCAATACAGAATGATACAACTTACAGCTGACCCGGAAAGACAACAAAACAATGTTGGAGAGATCCCTAGCAACACATAAAAAACATCTTCTCTAATATTATAAAATGCCTCAAGATGTTTAGTAACGCAAAGTATACATTAAAATTACACAGCAACATAGATTTCCCTATATATAAATTCCTACTTCTCTAGAACATACATTAAGGCAATGACTTATGTGAGTTATTGCCTACTGCTGGCTAAGGAAACCAAAAGGAAGAAAATTTACCATTTATATAAAATCAACCAGTGAAATATGGCAGAAACTTACGCAACGTCACCCTTCTCCAAGATAGCAAATTACTTTCTTGATGGCTTCAGCATATGTCCTGTGCTGATAGGTCAGAGTGGATTCCAGCAGGTCGAAGAGCGAAGTCTTAGGATTTCAACCTGGCAAATTATCAATCATGTCAAGTAAGATACATTCTTAGAAGGTCAAATAGAGTGAGAAAGTGAGGAAACTTACCAAGCTGCTTGTTTATTATGGTCATGTCAGGAATTCTCTTGTCACTGTCATCATATCCCTCACCATAAAATTCTTTTGAGCTCACATCAATGGTTGGGGTTTCAGGAGTTTTTTCTCCACTCACCTTTGAGTAAACCTGTAGAATGAAATAGAATTAACAATTCATTATTGAATTTCAGAAACATTAGGCTTGAATTCTAAAAGTAGGTCAAATAATTAAAAACTAGATCACTTCACCTGAATCATTATTTCAGCAAGCTGCCACAAAAAATAAATACAGTAAAAAAAATTGCAGGAAATTACAGATCCGAAACAAAAACTAAAAGGGGAAGAGTAACGAAACNTGTAGGTTAGAGAGAACAAACATGTATCTGTTTCCGCTGGGCTTGAGATCAACTATTTGAACAACAATGTCGGGAAGATCCGACAAAGAATCTAGGNAAGGGTTGGCGAGGAGCACCGAAACGCCNTTGGGTGTGATTGATTTTGCGGCCACTTGATAGAAGCTTCTTGATGAGCAAACGCAGCGGAATAATGAGACATCGAGAGCAAAACAAAGAATAAACGGAAGAAAATGTTAAAAAACCCTAAACAAANAAATTGAAGCCAAAATGATTGGGGAAAAGCTCAAAAATGGACGACGAACCCTAATCTGGGCCGAAGGAACCCTACAAAGGGAAAGAAACTCAATATGAACCGATTAATCGGTTCAAACGTAAGATTGATCAGTACAAAATTGTTTAAACGATGAAAATGGAGGTTAAATTGGTGGAAATCGAAGGACAAACAGTAGAAATGGTTTTAACAGTAAAAAAGTGATTTTAATTGGTTAAAAATGAAGGAAAAATGAAGAGGAGGACGAAACCCTAGGATTTGGAGGTGGTTTTGTATATGGAAGTAAAAATAGAAGGAAGAAATGGAGATTTGACCATAATGAAGTGATTTTGTGATGAACAAACCTATGAATCTCTGAAGAAAATGTGGATGGCTGAGAAGCGCTCGAGAGAGAAAATGATGAAGACGACAACAAAAGTTCCATGGTTGCAGGATGAGAACTCCATAAATGGTTCGACGAGAGGCTGATAGATCGACGAAGAGGCTGATGGAGGGAAAATGCTCCAGAAGAACAGTTCGATGAGAAGAAGAGACAATGAATAATGGCTTGATGACGATTTGTGATTAGGAAAGAGATGAGAGGGAAAGCTGAGAAGGAAAGCTGAGAGGAGGGAAAGTTGTAGAATGACTATGAGATCTTTCTAATTCTTTGCATTTCACTTAGAGTTAAATTCTTTTAACTTTTTTTATTATTTTTTAGCAGCAGTATAAAATATCAGTAGGTAACAGTTTCATTATATACAGATCCAAATCCGTATATAATAATCTGTATGTAAATAGGTTTTTTCTTGTAGTGGCTACTGGCCAGCATCTCCAAGAAGTGCCTCTGGGTGTCTTCAGATGACATCATTGCATTCTTAGCTGCCACCCTTGCAGCTTCCAGATTTTGTAGAGCAATGGTGTTCTGTTGCACCAATGCAGTGTTTTGTTGCTACAGTGCTTGGAGCACAGTCTCTAGCATCCTGATTTGCTCCGATGGCTCAGGTTGAGGGGGTGAAGGAGGAGGAGGTCTAGGCGTCATTTCTCTGTTTACACAGAGAGGAGAAACCATTAATCAAGTTCAAAGAGATAGAACAATTGCCTAGACATGCTAAGAGTACACAAGCAAACATCAAAGCACACACAACATATGAAATTTGTCTAAGGACAGAAACTGCTCTGATACCATAAATGTGACATCCCAAATATATAATAACCTCAATCATATAATATAGGCGTCATCATTCAAGTAAAGAGAACAGTCAGAGTATGACTTGCGATTAATTAGAGGATTACAGTCATCCAGAATGGCCTAGTTTAAAACTTTAATCATACCAAAGTATTTCAAAATAATCTAATAAGTATCTCAAAATAACATAAGCTAAATAAGTGAAATCCTAAAGAGAACTAAGCAGCAGCATCAGCGTCCTCTAGCACTTGCTCTAAGGGGACCTCCTCAACCACATATTCTCTCATCCGAAAGGATGATCATCGCAAGAGAAAGCATACCCAAGTAACATAAAACACACAAAAGCAAGGGTGAGCTAGACAAACAAACAACATACATATAATACAATCAATCAAGCAAGGCACACCAACCAAACCTTGCATCCAATACTCAACGTGACTCATCCGGATTTGGTATAACTGTCTAGCTATTGGTCGTCTTTGCACTTGCATAGTTCATCTGGTCCATCCCCAACACTATACAAGGTAAGTCCCCCAATCTGTCTATGTCTAAACTATAGACAAGGATCTCCCTCAACTCTCACCACTCACACTGTTTTTCTCTATTTGAGTATGAACAATTCTTTGAGTGTAGGGATAGACATACCATTTCAAAGCTTCCAACATTATGCAGACAACGACACCCCTCACATCACTTTTAATCATCTCACCCTGAGATATTCAGTTCATGCACAATTTCATCAATTCAGTTCGTAATCATAGCATTTCAAACCACACGATTCAAATATATGAACATACATGCATCTGACAATCCAACAACATCACTCTAAATATGTCAAAATCATTCTTAAATCAAATAAAAATATTTTATTATATTATTAATATTTAAAACCTCACAGTTTACAAAAACTATATTATTTATGTTATATATATATATATATATATATATATATATATATATATATATATATAAAGAATCATCATAAAGTTTACAAAAAAATCTTTACTTTTTATAATATAGATATATATCTAAAAACGTCATTATAACAAAAGTTTATGTTTGCTTTTAATATTGTGATAATTAAATATTTAACCAAGCTAAAAGTTAAATTCCCATAGGAAATCTATCATTTACTAACAAAAGGAGAACTCCTATGTCAGGAGAAAGTAATTTTCTAATATAAGAATGTTAATTTTGAGACTCTCCTTCTTGCTATTTATGAAATGAATAAAAACACCCTAACATATATAATAAGAAAATGGTTTAAATACCTTTTTAGTCTCTAAATTCGGGACTGAATTTCTGTTTTGTACTTGTTTTTAAAAATGATGTAATTTAGTACTCAGGTTACTAATTTTGGTGTTATTAGGTCCCTTACGTTAAGTTAAATAGGTAGAAACGGCGTTAACTTCACATTATGTGGTTGCACCTTTCTTCTTTCTCTTCTTCTGTTTTACACTTCTTTCTTCCTCTTCTATTTCTCTCTCTCTATTATAACTACCTTTCTTTTTCCTCTCTCTTTATCACTCCCAAGATTAATTATCATTGTAGTTTCTCTTTCAATATTAAAGATGCACTAAAACATTTGGCAAATATTTAAAACTTTTTAAGTTTAAGAAAATTTAAAACTATTATACAATTATAAGAACTATCCAGTCAACGTCCTTCAATTTTTCAAGCTTATCCAGCCAAAAGATCGTTTTCAATTAAAGATTTTGTAGACGGAAACTACTCATCTAAATTTATGAATTATTTTTACAAGCAAAATAACCTTGTTATGGTAAATGGTATTAAATAGGAAAAATCAAATTATTAAATTAAAAGTATTTAGTGAAATTAATTGACATAATATAATATAAAAAATATAATGGTATAAATTTTATTATAGAAACAAAATTTATATTTTGATTATATAAGTTTTTTTATATAAGATAATGCAATAGAAGGAAATATTAGTTACCTTAATTTGTAATATTAATTTTTTAAAACTTTAATTATATAAAAAAATAAATTAATTTAATGAATATTAAAATAGTCTAATAGCTAAAATAAATATTTAGCATTAAATAGGTTGGATGTGGAAACAGTTATCAAACATTTTTTATTTCAAACAGTCAGGATCTTCCCTTCCTCTTTCTCTAAACTAGAATGGCAAATTTCTTCAATCTTGCTTGCTACCACGTCCATTGAAGGTCTCTTATCAGGATATGGTGCAGTGCATTCAAGGGCAAGCTGCAACCTTCATCAGGATTAATCGGATTATTACCTTCTAGCAGAAGAAAAAAAATTTAAATAAAAAGGAAATAACAAAAACATCAAACAGAACAGCGCAAAATTCATTATCATTAAAATAATAAATTAATACAAAACAGGAAATAAAAAGAAATAAGAAAAAGAGGATTTGAAGGCTAGGTTTGACTAACGTGATGTTTCCCGTTTTTGTATCATGTTTTTCTTGTAGGTGATGCGATTAGTTTTCTGTTTCAGATTCGTTTCGTGGTGTCAATAAAAAGCAACGGTGATTCACGGTGGTGCTTGGAGGCTCCGACAAGGCTTTTCAGCGGTATGTAGTCTGTTTCGGTAGAGAAGAATACAACTGTTGGTGTTAGAAAATAAATCATATTCCGATATTATCGAGAAAATATATTGTTATTATTATAGTTGATTTGCAGTAATAATGTTACATTATTATAAAATAATTACAATAATAATGTTACATTATTATAGAATATTTATAGGGATAAAATAGCAGAATTATAGATTCTCTCTCTTGTATATATTTCTCATGTTTTATTCAAAATTAATAAGACAATTTTTTCCCATTTTCTTTCTTTACATGGTATCAGACCAGGTTTTTTGATCCTTTTCTACTTTGTCTTTGTTGCCGTTGGTGGCTGCCGCAACCGGCGGCCTCCTAAAAGTCTCTTTTTCAACCTGTGCTTTTATACTTCAATGGGCAATTTTTGGTTTTTGTTTCGCATTTGTCCGGTGTTGCCATCCGGCCACCATCTTCGGCCACTGTTGTCGGCCACCGTCGCCGACCACTTTCACGGCCATCGTCTTCGCCACTTGTGCCACCGATGCACCAACACCTAGTCCTACCTCTATTGCTTCCGCTATCTTCTTCTCTGTTCTGAAGGCCTCCCTTATGTTCAGGGCAGTTAAGTCCCTTGAAGTTGTGTTGCTACTCAGGGCAGTGAAGTCCCTGAAGGTTTGTTATTGTTTGCCTCTACAGGACAGTTGTTTCCTGAAGGCCTCCCATATGTTCAGGGCAGTTAAGTCCCTTGAAGGTTTGTTACTGTTTAGGGTGATTAAGTCCCTACAGGTTTGTGGCTGTTAGCCTTTTAATTCTAGTCGTTGCAGGGTAGTGTAGTCCTTGCCGGTCTGTTGTTGTTTGCCTCTGGAGGACAGATGTTTCCTGAAGGCTTGTTACTGTTTAGGGCAATTAAGTCCCTTGAAGTTTTGTTACTGTTTAGGGTGATTAAGTCCCTACAGGTTTGTGGTTGTTAGCCTTTTAATTCCAGCCGCTGTAGGGTAGTGTAGTCCCTGCAGGTCTGTCGCTGTTTGCCTCTAGAGGACAGATGTTTCCTGAAGGCTTGTTGCTGTTTAGGGCAGTTAAGTTCCTTGAAGTTTTGTCGTTGTTTAGGGTGATTAAGTCCCTACAGGTTTGTGGCTATTAGCCTTTTAATTCTAGCTGCTGCAGGATAGTATAATCCATGCAGGTCTGTTGCTGTTTGCCCGTGCAGTTTGTTGCTGCAGGCCCTTCATATATTCTTGCAATTTGTTATTCATCAATAGTGGCGAAGAGCGGAAATGACGGTGTGTCGATGACACTCTTGAAGACAGATTACATATTTTAAATTGAGTTTATGTATTCCAAGCTTTGTCCATACAATCTGTATGTTCCAACTTGAGGGGAAGTGTTAGAAAATAAATCATATCCCAATATTATTGAGAAAATATATTGTTATTATTATAGGTGATTTGTAGTAATAATGTTACATTATTATAGAATAATTACAATAATAATGTTACATTATTATAGAATATTTATAGGGATAAAATAGCAGAATTATAGATTCTCTCTCTTGTATATATTTCTCATATTTTATTCAAAATTAATAAGAC
>NW_014542723.1:0-2074 GCF_000741045.1 Vigna radiata var. radiata
AGTTCTCTCATAATACAACTCAAATTGTATAAATATACTAAGAAATATATTGAGGTTTACCTACTGCAACCTTTGTCAGCCCAGGAAGATCTATGAGGGTTAAGTTTACGACTGCAAAAAATGCCACATAACTATGTCAAAAAATATATTAATGTAAAGTTCACTTTTAAAAAAAGCAGAAGACTAAATCCTCCAAGTTTTGGAACAGAAGATTCATTCAACGATATCAAAAAATGTAGCCATTCTTTAAATTATAAGCCATAAATAGTCACCACGATGAAATCAGAAATAAGATGGAAATGGTAATAAAGAGATACAACACAGAGACACAAATTCTATAGCACACACACCGTCACAGAGACAAAACAACATCAAAAACAACATCAAACACCATCAAGTACAATTTCTACTCCAAGAAAATTCAATTTTGAAAATAAAAATTACCTCGAAAACAAAAAGCACGATGATGGAAACCTTTGCAGACCACGACCACGATGATGCACCGCCACTGCCACAAACGCTATACCACGACCCACCACCCTGCCGGAAACACCACGTCACCAACGACCACACCTCCACGGGAGACTCACCCTCGACACCACCAGCCCTCAACGCAGTAACCACTCGAACCCTAGCCCAAGACTCCCAAACCAGAACGCACCGTGAAGGAACCCTATTCGAGAATGACCACCACCAGGACTATCCGAGAAAGTGAGAGAGGGTGAAGAAAAGGCGGGACGTGAAAAGGGAGGGAATTGTTTGAAGGAAACGACGAACTCGACGAAGGCTGAAGAAAGTGAAATTGGGGAACGAAAACCCCAACTGAGGTTTTAAATCAGGAAGGAACTTACCGACGGCTCAAAAGCCTTCGGTAAGCATAACATTACCCACGGCCTCAAGGCCTTCGGTAATATGTCGTAGATAAATCGCGCTTTTCCTGTAGTATGTACACTGTTTGGAACAACTATGGTTAGAAAAAATCAATTAACTTTTCAAAACACAATANCTCTGTAAAACTAGTCAAGATTTGTACCACATTCAATGAAACTAGTCAAGATTTGTCTTGCAGATTCACTATCGAAATCCATTTGAACTCCTCTGTAAAATTCTTTAAGCTCATTCTGCCTCTTAAAGACCAAATGTTTCAATCTGCAAATATCAAACCACAAATACTTAAGTATTGAAGTGAACATCTGGATTCTAAGTTCAAATCAAAAAAAGATTAATTTCAGCATTAGCAGATGAAGTATCAACCTGTGGTTGTCTTTCTTCAAAAGATGAAAAAAGATTGCACTCCATTGTATCTAAATATTTTAAAGGAAAATTCATCAATATATATACAAACATATACACACACTAGACATTTCTAACTTTAAAAGAAAAACAATTAAAGCCTTTATTCCAAACAATAACAAAAAATATTTAGCTTAACTGAGCAGAATTAAAGAGCAATCTAAATTCAAGATGCTAAAACTGAACAAGAACTAGATCATGNATATAAATTCTGACACATGCAGAGANGCATAGAAAAACACATGATAAAATATGAAGTATCTTGAAAGCTAAAAAGACCTTTGCAATTTCACATTCCATCACTGGAATTTTTTTAGAGTTGGATCCATAAGTGGCGAAGAAATTTAGGAGCTACCAATTAAAGTGTATATTAAAGGAAATGCTACCAATTAGTTTAAAGGAATGAGTTAATAAATTATCCAAAGGCATGGTTATCTAAAGAAAAAGGCACGAAAGCAAGAACATAAGTGAAAATTAAATGGATTTTATAAGAAAAAGTGGTAAAAATTTAAATCAGTATTCAATCTTTTTGTTTCCAAAAAGTCTTTTTATTGTTTTAAAAGCACTAGTAATATCATTATCACTTTAGATTTCAAGAAAACTAACAATATGGTGTCAGGTCAGACCTATTGCAGATAGTATACACAAACTTCAACCTTTCATGTGATCCCTTAGATACTTTATTTTATAAAACATCAAATTAATCTTCAAAAGAACCAAGAAACAATAGTCAAAGGTAGAAGGCCTACAGCTTATAGTCATCCCATATAGACAATATAAC
>NW_014542723.1:4474-7644 GCF_000741045.1 Vigna radiata var. radiata
GTATATCTCTGGAGAAGGTGCGGCAATGAAGGAGAAGAAACCCTCTTAGGGTTCATCCTTTCACAGAACTTTGTAAAATTTTTAGATTTTGAAAAATTGAGGGAAAAGGTTGATTGTAAGAGGGGGAAAAAATTGTAAAATTTTTAGAATTTGAAAAGTAGTGGAAAAAGGTGATAATAAGAGAGGGGAAAGAATATTTAGATTTTATTTTAAATAATTATTTCTTTTACTTACATACAGATTATGCAACATTACATATGGATGATGTTTCTCACATATTTTCTCATTTTAACATGTTAAATTTATATATAAATTTTATATACNGAAAAAATCCGTATATAAAATCGGTATGTAATTTACTTTCCAAAATCCGTATGTAAAGTCCGTATATAATATTATTTTATATACGGATTAAAATCCGTATATAAATATCCGTAGATAACTTGCATTTTTCTTGTAGTGTCCAATCCATGTCTCATCCAAATGATAATAAAGATTGTTTCCATCTTGATACTCTTGACAAATTATGCATGATTCAAGAGAATGAGGTATGTGATATTCCTGCTCTAGAAGAAACTTTTGATGACAGTTTTGAAGAAGTGACTGAGGAAGATAATGTTGAAGAATTAAAAGAAACCATTTTTCTGAACTCAGAAGAAAAAATCAAAGAAAGAAAGCCAGAGCTCAAAATGCTACCTCCGCACTTGAAATATGTGTTTTCAGAAGAAGAGGGAAACAAGCCAATCATCATCAGCAATTCTCTCTCCCCAGTGAAGAGGAAAAATTAATAGAAGTGCTCAAGACCAACAAAGGAGCTATTGGACGGTCAATCTCAGATCTCAAAGGCATAAGTCCAACTTATTGCATGCATAGAATATTCATGGAAGACAATTACAAACCAGTGGGTCAACCTCCGAGGAGATTAAATCCAACTATGAAAGAAGAAGTAAGAAAAGATGTACTAAAGCTACTTCAAGCTGGAATCATTTATCCTATCTCTGACAGTTCATGGGTTAGCCTAGTACAGGTGGTACCAAAGAAAGGAGGAATGATTGTTATTTACAATGAAAAAAATGAGCTCATTCCTACAAGAACTGTTACAGGATGGAGGATGTGTATTGATTACAGGAAGCTTAACAATGCTACAAGAAATGATCACTTCCTTCTTCCTTTCATGGATCAAATGTTGGAAAGATTGGCAGGTCAGGCTTTCTATTGCTTTCTGGATGGGTATTCAGGATACAATCAAATTATGGTAGATCCTAAAGACTAGGAAAAAACAACCTTTACTAGTCCTTTTGGAGTTTTTGCCTACAGAAAAATGCCATTTGGATTATGTAATGCCCCAGCCACTTTTTAGAGATGCATGTAGGCAATCTTCACAGATTTAATAGAACAATGCACTGAGGTCTTCATGGATGATTTCTTAGTTTTTGGAAATTCCTTTCAACAGTTTTTATCTAATATGGATATTGTTCTCAAAAGGTGCGCCCAATCCAACCTTGTTCTCAACTGGGAAAGATATCATTTTATGGTCACAGAGGGTATCGTTTTAGGACATAAACTCTCTTCCAAAGGAATTGAAGTGGATAAAGCCAAAGTGGAAGTAATTGAAAAACTTCCACCACCCACTAATGTGAAAGGAATTAGAAGCTTCTTGGGACACGCAAGTTTTTATAGGAGGTTCATCAAAGACTTCTCAAAAATTGCAAAGCCACTGAGCAACCTCCTTGTGAAGGACGTCCCTTTTGTGATGAATGAATAATGTCTTAAAGCTTTTGAAATCCTAAAAAAAAGATTAATTTCTGCTCCTGTAATTGTAGCTCCTAATTGGAATCAAAATTTTGAACTCATGTGTGATGCCAGTAATTATGCCGTAGGAGCAGTTCTTGGTCAAAGAAAAGAGAAGTCCTTCCACATCATATATTATGGAAGTAAAGTCCTAAATGAATCCCAGTTGAATTATGCCACCACAGAGAAGGAGTTTCTTACTATTGTGTATGCTTTGGAAAAATTTAGATCTTATCTTACTGGATCAAAAGTGATTATCTACACTGATCATGCAGCTATAAAATATCTGTTAGCAAAACCAGACTCCAAACCAAGATTGGTCAGGTGGGTGCTCTTACTATAAGAATTTGATGTGGAAATCCGAGATAAAAAGGGGAGTGAAAATGTAATTGCTGACCACTTATCCCGACTAGTGAATAATGAAGTCACTTGCAAAGAGACAGAGATTTGGGAGTCTTTCTCAGATGAGACACTCATGTATATCCAACAAAGGTCGTGGTATGCTGGCATGGCCAATTTCAAAGCTGCAGGAGTTCTCCCAAAAGATCTCACTTGGCAACAAAGGAAAAAAATTTTACATGACGCCAAGCAATTTGTGTGGGGTGATCCTTACCTCTTCAAAATTGGAGAAGATAATCTTCTGAGACGCTGTGTGACTAAAGAAGAAGTGGAAGGAATTTTATGGCACTGTCATGATTCACCCTATGAGGGACATTTTAGCGGCAAAAGGACAACCGCAAAAGTCCTGCAGTCAGGATTTTATTGGCCAACTCTCTTCTAAGATGCTCATAACCATGCCATGAACTGTGATAAATGCCAACGAATAGGAACCATCTCCAGGCGCCATGAGATGCCACTACAAGGAATCCTAGAAGTGGAAATTTTTGATTGTTGGGGCATAGATTTTATGGGACCTTTCCCACCATCCTTTAACAATGAATATATATTGGTGGCAGTTGATTATGTGAGCAAGTGGGTGGAAGCACTAGCATGTCCCAAGAATGACACCAACACAGTCATAAAATTTTTGAAGAAACAAATTTTCTCCAGATTTGGAACACCCAGAGTGCTCATCAGTGATGGAGGATCTCACTTTTGCAACCACCAGCATGCGAAAGTACTAAAGCATTATGGTGTAAGGCTGACCCATTTGGTTAGTGAGACTTTGTATAGAAGCTCTCGTCTCCTGCTGAAATTGCATATTATCTTTCTGAAACTGCAGGTTTTGCATAGTCATCTGTCTCACTAACTCTTCGAATGAAGGCTCAGAAGAAGTGGAAGGTTGGGCAGCTGGTTGGGCAGATGCCTCTTGCTGCTGCTGTTGTTGTTGCCTCTGGTGTTGTTGCATAGGTGGAGGCACATATCTGTTAGGTGCTCCG
>NW_014542723.1:8414-19585 GCF_000741045.1 Vigna radiata var. radiata
TGCCTAATCCCAGTGATGTCTTTCCTGATAGCTGTGGTCCGGGATGCTGGAAAAAATTTCTCCAAGAACAACCTCTTCAGATCATCCCAGCTAGTGACGGATCTAGGCGCCAAAGCGTACAACCAATCCTTAGCAACATCTTCCAATGAAAGAGGGAACGCCTTCAAGAAGATGTGCTCTTTAGGAACATCATGAGGTTTCATCGTGGAACAGACAATGTGGAATTCCTTCAAATGCTTATGTGGACTCTCACCTGCAAGGCCATGAAACTTGGGCAACAAATGGATCAGTCCAGTCTTGAGAACAAATGGAACGTCCTCATCAGGATATTGGATGCACAAGCTTTCAATATCGAAATCAGGTGCAGCCATCTCCCTAAAAGTCCTATCACGAGGTGGAGGTTGTGCCATATTGTTCTCAGTATGAAAAATAACAGAATCAAAATCAGAATCAAGTGCAGATGCAACAGATGCAGTGGATGCAGTATGCACAGAGTACTCAGCAGTAGGATGCACAGAGTACTCAGCAGTAGGATGCACAGTATCTAATGGAACCGACTCAAAGATAGACTCTAAAGACAAATTCCTAAAATGCCTANCTAACCTATGAAAAGTCCTATCAATCTCAGGATCAAAGGATGGTATGAGTCCAGGATTTCCTCTAGTCATGCACTAAATCACAACACCCTATAATCATGAAACAATAGCATAATTCAAAACACAGAAAACAATCACAAGACACAACAAAGACTATCACAACACGTCAAAACACAGTCACAGGACACACAAACACAGACTAAACATTCAACACTGAACCATTGGTCCCCGCAACGACGTCAAAATTTGATGGGTGTCGCCGCCCAATCAAATTTGATGTGCATTAAAGTGCAGTATAAACTAGGGAATGACCCCTAGGTCGTCTCTCAAAGACCAATTTTGCGGTTCAAGAATCGAGTCTAACACGAAAAGGGGGGAGTTTTGAAAAGGTTTCACCATGCACGAGAATGAAATTAAAACAATAAAAACGAAACTGCTACAGTAATTACGAAAATTCACGCTGGAACTGGACAACTCTGACCTTTGCTCAATGTTTTACGCATAATGTTTTCTACAAAGCTCTAAATGAGATGAGGTTTTTTTTCCTGGAAAGGAGACTCAATTATCTTTCATGTGATATATAAAACGTAGCATTTGGACCTCTGGTGTGGTTGCAGTAATATTTTTAAAATCGAGTCCAGAGAATGAAAATGCTAAACCCAATACTAGAGCAAACAAATATCTAAGCACAGTTAAAACTATCAAATGCAAAACTAATTTAAAGAAAGGAAAAACAACTAATCCTACAATGCAAACTAATTTAAAGCTAAGGAAAATAAGCAACATTTTTTTTTTTTTACTAATTCAAATGACACATGCACCTACTAAAGTAAATTAAATTNAAAATAAACTAAAAGTTGAACCTTGGCCGTGACTTGTGCTATCTCCAATGCAATCAACACACTTCTTTATCCTCAAGCTAAAGCAATTTCCAAAGCATTTAATCCCAACATGAATTCAGCTACTGGACGTGACATATTCCTCTTTCCAATTAAAAACTAACATCTTATATACTTCAAAGTCAACATGTGAATAAAATTGTAACAATGCACAAGCAAAGCAAAGATAGTAAATCACTTAACTCTTTGAAACCGTTCCCAAGGAAACAAGTGGCAGCTGGACCGTGCCCTTTATTTCTCATTCCAAAGTTAAACCCATGCTTTCCAAGAGACAATAATCACGATGAGACAATGCTGGAGAGATTCCTTTTACCAAATAAATTCAATTAAAAATGTACTCTACCATTTCATCCAATTACAAAGCGCATGGCTGCTGGAAACATTGGCCTTATGGGACCCTTTCAGCAATAAAAAAAAATAATTCCTTGGACACTTTCCAGCCCTCAAACCGAGAGTAACATTCCTTTCAAAGAAAACGTTTCCAGCCTCATTCAAATTTGCNTNTCAGCTTCATACTTTCNTTCTATGACAAGCTAAAAACAAAATTCCAGAACAACACAAATAAAAAGGAGAAAAAGAGAATGGAAATGTTCTTTTTCATTCAACCATCAGAGGAAAAAAAACGTGAACACCATTGCCCTTTGCTCTCTTCCACAACGCTGTCTATGAAGCAAAAATATGTTTTTTCCAAAGCAGAAAAGTTTGTCGCGGCTGTAGCCCCAAGGACCGTGTGTCCTATTAACAAAAATTAGGGTGGGGTCCACCCTAGTGCCAAGTCACTCTTTTTTTATATTGGGCTTCTACAATATTATTCTTGCAACAAAAGGGTCCAAAGACACAAAAAAATTCATTTACACAATCTAAACTACTAAGCTAAACTAGATTAATTCTAAATTGTCTTGTGGAGAGTCTTCACTTAATTGGTGCCCTTCCAAAAGTCCCACAGTGTGATTCCAAAATTGTCCTGAAAATAAAAATAGGAATAATTAAGCTCAATTAATTCAAATTAATTAAAATNNNAATTATTGGTCTAATTAAGCCCAAATGGTGAAAATGACACAATAACTAAGAATTAAGCGCAAATCATCAACACAATTCGGCGCGAAAAACTAAGATAATGGTATAAAATATTGATTCATCAAAGGCACAAGGTGGCCACACCTTACCATCCTCAAACAAACGGGCAAGTTGAAGTTTCCAACATAGAGATCAAAAGAATTCTTTAGAAGACTGTCACAACCTCAAGAAAGGATTGGTCTCAGAGGTTAGATGATGCCCTTCGGGCATATAGAACTGCAATGAAAACAACCATTGGATTGTCCCCTTTCCAAATGGTTTATGGAAAAGCTTGTCACTTACCCATAGAGATGGAGCACAAAGCATTATGGGCATTAAAATTCTTAAATTTTGATCCTGGAGACACTGTAGAAAAGAGAAGAAAAAGAGAAAGATTCAAAGAAGTAAAAGAAAGAGCACACTACAAGGGAAGGCTGGGAAAAAGATAAGAGAGTTGTTCGTAAAAGGAAAATTCACAAATGTCTCTCTTAACTCAAGGAACTTTGTTGACCAGAAAAACCAATTTCCTTCTTAGCACAACACCGTTACAAGCCATAAAAGGCCCTTGTGATGAAAACCTGTTTGTGAGTATGTATGATTATGGTTAAATAAAAGACAAAATTAATTTGTGTGACATTGTAACAATAGAGAGAAACACCACACCATACACTTGTGAGTTGAGTGAGACACTTTTGAATGCTTGAGTGATACGTTCCTGAATGCTTGAGTGAAACACCTTCTTTGGTGAGGAATAGTTCTCTAAATTTCTGATTTCATCTCTGCTTGATTGATTGATCATTCTTAAGGATAGTACTTGTTTAATGCATTGAAATGTGTGCCCACCTTGACTGAGATCTTATGCTGATTTGATGAAAGTAAATTTCTTGTCTTGAAAAGTTTCTGAAAAGGTTGAGTCATTGTAGTGATGGTTTTGAAAAGCTGAGTTACATTTTGTTTCCTTGAGGGAAAGCAAAGTTTTAAGTTTGGGGTTGTGATAACGGATTAAAATATCGTTATTTGACACATGATTTTGATACTAAAAGCAACCTTTGTGACTTAGAAACTTGCTTGACCTCATAGGTTTTCAGTAAATTGTGTGAATAAGAGAGTTGAGATTGATTTTGATTGTTTTCTTACAAATCTCCCTTGTATTAATAGAAATTCAAGTAATAGTGGAAGAGGAAGTGAAAATCCATGAAGATGGACCTAAAAAGGGGTCAAAAAGGCACCAAGAAAGGAGAAAACCCGAAGCCCAAGCAAGCACCTGACGAGCAGAACGGAAAAATTGTGAATACAAATCACCGCTCGTCGCCCAAGCGACGGATCCAACGCCCGGGCGACAGATGCTTGAAGCCTGGGCGAGCAAAATTGGCGCCCAAGTGCAACATGAGCCTTGATTCACGCTTGGTTGAGCCCTATTCGACGCTTGAGCATGAATTGACCTGGATCGGGCCCTGTTTCTGCTCTGATCTGATTCTTTTGGACTGGGGCGCAATTTGGGACTCTTTTGGCACTATTTAAAGGACCCTAGGGCTCTAGGTTTTGCATCCCTGGCATAAGAGAGCATACAATACACTCCTAACCTATTCTTAGTCTTCCATTCTCACTTTCTTTCTTCCATTGTTTATAGGTTCCCCCATGTCTATGGGGAACTAATTTCTATTTGTAGTTGGGGAATGATGCGACCTTGTAAACTCTCATGTATTTGAATGTGTTCTTAATTCTATATGCTTTGTTTCATTAATTGTTAGAGTAATTTATCTGTTCTTACTACTTGCTTATACAATAGCATGATTTGTGATTTGCATGAGTTCCAAGAGGTTCCTTACAATTCAGGTCCTTGTTAAATTACTCCTAAAGGTTTATATTGCTCAGGGATGAGGATATGATTCTTTGGTCGTCTTAACCTCTTGATCTTCACATCTTTTTACCAGGAATGCTAGGAATTGTTTGAACTGGTAATTAGGGACAAGCTTATTGACCGAGGGATCGGGTTTAAGTGTTTTAATGAGGGACATTGGCATTAATGAATGAAGAGGAATTCTTATATACATGAGAGGGAACTTGGTGAAGTCTAACCCCTACAACATATCCATCTCATATTAATCAACCTCCGTTCATCTCTGTTCTCTTTTTGCCATTGATCACTTTTACTCTGCTTTATTTTATTTTCTTTGCAAAACAAACCATGATCTCTTTTTATTTTTAAGTCTTAATTAATCTTGTTTTCACACAACTGTTCAACGCCGAGAGTCCTCTGGGATACGATACTTGGTCTTACCATTTTATATTACTTGTGCGACTCGGTACACTTGCCGATTTGCCCCAACACATGTTAGAGTGGAGTGAGTGGAAATTGCATGAAAATTAAAAATTCAGAGTTGAACTTGAGTGATACAAGGTCTAAGATGCTTAGGGAAAGCCAAAAAAGGGGAAACTCTAACTCGCACTTACCACTCAACGGTACTTAGCGCTGAGCGGTGGTGTCTTAGAATAGTTTTGGACTTTTTAAGAAGGGCTCAGTGTGAGTTGGCCCATTGGACGTTTTAATGATTTGAAAGAATGGTTGAATTATCAAATGGTTGGAGTGCTGAAAAGTCAACCAGAATGCTGAAAAACCAACCAGAATGCAGAAAAACAAAGTGCTGAAAAGATCCGCTAGGGCTGAGCGGTACCTGAGCTGTACCTAAGCGCCAGTCATTGGGGCTGAGCGGTACCTGAGCGGCACCTGAGTGCCAGCCAACGCTGAGCGGCGTATTGGACCGTTGGGCGGTGGCGCGGCTTGAAGGAAACCTCCGGGCGGTGAAATTAGGCGCTGCGCGGTTTCCGGATGGGCCTGGACCTGTTTTCTGCGACTTTTATGATTTGTTTGGGCTTGGACTTGTTTTCTGTTATTTTGATGCCCTATTTAAAGGCCAGAACGTCTTAGGGTTTGTATCTTTTGATGGCTTAGGCACAAAAACACACTTTTAACCCCTTTGGGGCTAGATTTGGAGATGGTGACATCTCTCCTTTTCTCCTTTTTAGGGTTTCTATCTCTTTCATTCCAGTCTTCACCTAGTTTCTCCATTACGATGGGGAACTAATCTTATTTGTTGTTGGGGAAATATGTAACCTCTAAACTCTCTTATATTGAAATTCTTATTTATTTATATGCTTGTCGTATGCTTTGATTATCAATTGTTGGGTTTCTCATCTGCGCTTAATGCTTTTATCGTTTAACTCATTCGATAATTGTTGTTTGTCTTTATTGATACAGGAACATACGGTATTGTCATGAACTGGTGGGAAATTCCTTGATTAAGCAATACCACCTAGGGATAAGGGGTAGGACGATCAATTTTTTTTGCTTCCGTTTATCATGCATTATTAATTACTGGGGGAGGCTAGGGATAGCAAGCCTGTAATTAGTAATAGGCTCTTTTCGCCGAGGGATCGGGTTAAGGGTAGACTAAGAAAGTTTGCATGATAATATGATAATAAAGTGAAATTAATAAGAAAAGTAGATATATGAGAGTGGTTGGGTGAAATCTGAATCCTAGCAACAAATCCATCTCATATTATCAACATTCTCCATCCACTTTTGTGTTTAACCTTAATTGATCAAATTGCATTCATGTTTATTTTTCTGCACTTTAAATTCAAAAAAACCCCAAAATATTTTGTTCTTATAGTCTTGATTGATTAAGCAAAAGCACAACAATTTAGTGCCTTGAGTCTCTTGGGAAAATGATACTTGGACTTACCATTTATTATTACTTGATATGATCTGGTACACTTGCCAGAGTGTTAACAAAGTGTATGTGGTTTTCCTTTTCCAAAACATTTTTTATGCAATCACAAATAAGATCTCATGTATAACACAATGAATTGCATGCAATGACAAAAACAACACCAACAGTTCTCATATAATCATAAACATGAAAACTATGAACATGTAACACATATACACATGTGTTATTAATTATGTGTTGTCATCATCAAAAACAGGAAGCTCTGAGATTGTAAGGTTTGGCTAAACCAGTGTTCCCCCTATCAACAATCTCAACACCTTGTTTTTCATGTTGTTCTCAGTTTGCACATGTTGTAAATGATTAAACACATGAGAGGACACTTGACCCTTGATCCGTGAATGGTGGATCTAAAGATTGAGCACATGGTTCACATAGGAGAGATTCTCATCCCTGTAAATGCCATGCTCATCAACTGTGTAACTTAACTTTCGAATGATATGAGAAAATATTGTCGAGATCACTCTAGCTTCTTCTTGATATTTTTATTAAATATTTTTAACAAAATTAGGTTCTTTAAATTTATATACATTGAATTTTATTAAAAAAATTCAAATTTACAAAATTGGTTAACATTATTTTAAAAATTTCATATATAAATTTATGAATTTTTTATTTACAAAATCACTTAAACATTTGTATAGAAATTATTGAATTTTACACATTTTAAAAATATACAATTATTTGAAATATAATTTCAAATAAAAAAATAATATAAAGGTATGATGTAATAAAATATTAATACAAATAAAGTTCAGCATAAAATATAAATTTCAAAAGAATTCAAAAAGTTGATAAATTTATTTTGTTTTATTAAATGCAATTGATAAATAGCATATTTATTAGTTAAAATTAATTTTGAATGTTTTTATTAATATTATTTTCTAAGAATAAACTTTAAAAAAGTTTTAAATAAAATTCATTATAAAATAAAAATTTAAATAAAATTAGTCTTCTTAAAATTATTTAATATAAATATTTGTATAATACTTATGTAAAGATTTAAAAATGATATTTTAGAAGTGGTAGTGGTAAAGACTCAATTTTTTTAATGTTAAAAGGTTTTAATAAATATGGATTTGTTATAAATGAGTTTCATTATTTTAAAATGCATCACCTCTCTAGAAACTACTTTTCTAGAGTTGTTTAATTTCTCTAGGAGTTCTTTGATAACGGTCTAAAAGTTGTTATTTTCATGCTTAAATTTGATAGTAAAACACACTTTTTGTGGCTTAGAATGAGCTTTAAATCAAGTAAAACACTTAGTTGAGTCTCTTGAGAGTCAAAAGTTGGTTTTAGCGATATTATGCCTTTTTTGCATTGTTTTGCAGGGTTTTTAGATGAATTAAAGATGGAAGTGAAGTATGGTGGACTTAGACTCATGGAAGAAGGAGAAAAATGATGAAAAGAAAGGTCAAGCAAGCCGCTGAGCGCCAGAATGGTCCGCTGAGCGCCAGAATGGTCCGCTGAGCGCTCAAAGCGATTAGAGGGAAACAGCTCAGCAGCAAAACTGACCGCTGAGCAGTCAGAGCGGCAAGAGGCAAATTCCTAAACCAAATCTCTAGTGATTTAGCATCAATCTACACTCAAATTCCTCCATTTCATCAATATAGGTGTTATATTCTAACTTTACCAGTTTAGATTTATTTTTTATCAAGCTAACCCTCCCTATAAGTCATATTTGTCTTACTTATAATACCCCAAATGCCTAAAACAGCTATAAACCTATCTAGCTCAATTTAACCCTGTCAATTCCTCCAATAGCCTTAAAATTCTTATTAATAGTATGAAACAAACATTTTCTTCTATAGAACATACTCCACAATTTTTAAAGACATATTTCAGCCCTTTAACAACATTCGATCAAGAGCTCATCAACATCAAATCATTTTCCCAATCGGACAGTCACAACTACAAAATTACATTCATCAAGCACATAGGTTCTAACATATCAGGTGAAATCAATTCAATTAAACATAACAATTACACCACTCAATTCAGACATGCATGAATTGAAATGTTTACCCAACCTAACCAACATACATATCAGGTTTGAAATAACATAAACCCCAAATTCTAGAACAGAAACAGAAAACACCCAAGCTTTCCTTACCTTTGAGTTGGACAACACAACTCACCAGAAAATTGAAATCAACACCTTGTACCCTAGGGAAATTTGAAAGTACTTATAAATCCCGAATTGGAGATAGAAATTAGATTTTAGGGTATGATCAAAGTTAAAATTTGGGCAAAAACACTGAACTAGTCACATGCAACAAGGTAGATTGCATGATCAAAGTTCAGAAACACTAAGAGAAAAAGAGGAAACACCTACCGAACGAAAAACACCAATTTATTTGGTGGAAAAGAGAGCCTACAACACTAGGATTATCTAGACTTCCTCTGATTGTGAAATGGGTGGCTCAATGAAAGGGTAATCTAGAGAGATGGTGGAGAGAAATTTGAAGAATAGGAGGGTAGAGAGAGAAGTGTTTGTAAGAAATGAAGTAGATACGTGGTAAAAGCTTCTAATTATTCTTCTGATATATTTTAAGTTTTAAAACATAGTTTCATCAGCTTAATACTATTAAAACCTATCAGCCAAACAACATATTCATCCCATATTAAAATCAATCATTCACTTTTGCGTTTCTCTTAATTTGATTACAATTGTATACATATTTACTTTTTTGCATTATGCATTCTAAACCACAGAAATGTATTCTTAAAGTCCTAATTAGTTAAGCAATTACACAATTGTTTAGTGTCGGGAGTCTCTTGGGAAACGATACTTGGTCTTACCAAACTATTATTACTTTATACGATTCAGTACACTAGCTGAAGTCTTAAGAGTTGGCAGAAACTTTTAGTTGAGCGAGCAGATCTAGTGGTTGTGCGAAAGTATCAGAATTTTCAATTAATTTTCTATATACTTCTTAAGGTGTGTTCAATGTATGTGATTGTTTGAATGATTGGTTTATAAACTTATTGTGAAGTGTGGATTGATTTATAATATGAATTGGAAACAAGGTTATGTATATGATTATGTATGATACATGATGATGATGCGTTTTGTGTTATTTTCTGTCATTTTTTTTCTTATGAAAGATAAATACATTGTTACTTTAATGTGTGTTTGGTATGTTATATAGAATGGGTGGTATGGTTTGAAACATGTGGTTAAATGGATGAGGTTTATAAGGGTTCTAAGTAGAATTCTTAGTGATGGTCCTCAATGTGTTGTTAGTCTAAATGGACGGAGTTAAGCTGGAGTTTACTTTGACGCTCTAATGATCGTTTAGGCCCAAATAGAGAGAGATAAGTCATGTGGTGAGAGTAGCAGGAGGTCCTATACTAGGAGGATTTATTTGGTCAAAGGCTTTGTTTAACGAACTATTCTTGTGTGGTAGCTTGGGGAGGTCAGTTGTTCTACTACATAAGTGCAAGAACCTCTGTAGTTGATAACGGTCTAAAAACCGTTATTTTTATACTTGAAATTGATATCAAAACACATCCTTTATGACTTAGAATGAGCTTAAAATCATGCAAAACACTTTAGTTAGGTTACAAGAGAGTCAAAGGTGGTTTTAGAGATATTATGCTTGGTTTTACATTGTTTTGACAGGATTTAATGAGAATTGAAGGATGGATAGTGAAGAAGGAAGGAGTTGGACTCAAGAAAGGATGAAAAAAGGTGCAAAGCAAGAATCGCAGCCATTGCTCAGCGCCAATTCCAGTGCTGAGCACCAGCTTCGTGAAGGACTCCACTGTTTGACGCTTAAGCGCCAGCGCTGAGGGGAAAAAAGATTGCCACCGCTGAGTGCTGGACTTCTCAAAGGCAGCATAGTCAAACGCCTGGGCGCCAACATTGAGCGTCCCACTTGAGTGCCACACCTACTGTTGAGCACTGTAGTTGGGCTTGGGCCAAAATTCTCCAATTTTTCATAGCTTATAAATAGACCCTCAGAACAATTTTAGGGTAATTTTTTGACAGAGAAATACGGCAGAACACCTTCTATACTCCTTGGAGGCGGCTTTTGGATGCGGAAGCTCCAATTTACCAATTCTAGGGTTTATTCTTCCATTCCTTTCATTCAATTCATATAGTCTCATGATAACGGTCTAAAAACCGTTATTTTCATGCTTAAATATGATATCAAAACACACCCTTCGTGGCTTAGAATGAGCTTAAAATCAAGCAAAACACTTAGTTGAGTCATGGGAGAGTCAAAAGTTGGTTTTAGAGATATTATATTTGTTTTTGAATTGTTTTGCAGGGTTTTGATGAGAATTAAAGATGGAAGTGAATTAGGACGGATTTAAACTCAAGAAAGAAGAAGAAAAAGGAAGAAAAGAAGAGTCTATGAACCGCTCAGCGGCCAAAATCAGCGTTGAGCGATCAGATCCATAAGAGGCAAACTCCTCAGCGGTAAAACTAATTGCTGAGCGGTAGCACGGCTAAGAGGGAAACCGCTGAGCGGTTTACTTAGGCACTGAGCGGTTATCTGTTTTTATTTGGCTTGGATTCTATTATCTTTTTGGTCTATAAATAGACCCAGTGCGATTCAAATTGTAATCTTTTGGCCAGCAGAGACATCCAAAGCTATTCCACACACCTTGGAGGAGGTTCCTTGGATGCTTAGGCTCCAATCTACCAAATTTAGGGTTTATTCTTCCATTCTTTCATTATTTTTAATCTAGATTCACCATGTCAATGGTGAACTAAACCCTAGTTTGTTGGGGAACAATGTAATCTTTTGAAACTCTCTTATATCAAAATTCTTATCTTCTTTATATGCTTGCATATGCTTACTTTATCAATTGTTGGG